>NC_134487.1:102190879-102228379 GCF_040206685.1 Ascaphus truei | reverse complement strand
TGGACTATGTCACGGACACTTAACTATGCAAATAAGCATTTTGTCAATATTACAATGTTATATTGGTTCTCTGTGTTGAAAATGTAGCTAAACTACAAATTAATATACAGGGTTGATGGCCCTTAAGATTACAAGGCTGTAGTATAAGAGAAAAAATATTGGTAGCTTACAATATGGAAAAAAAAAAAAAATGCCCTTTTCGGTTGGTAAATTTATAATGAAGTTCATATTCGTATCATGTGAATACTTAATGTTGTACTGAGGAGTTAGCTCAAGTATTTCAGGTAGGACGCTCACCCCAGTGAGGTCCATGGCCGCTCACCCCAGTAGGTGTGAGCTGGGGAGGGGGATATGTGACATAGTCCAAAGATGTTAGGCAGCTTTCTGCCCCATTTTAGAGCAGAAAGTGCAGGAATAGCTAAAAATGATCCGTTCCACAGCTTCACATTAACTCAGGCAGCTGGATGGAAAATCCAGACCACAGATTACAATGGCTCTAGTTCTCCCTCACCTGCTCTTCTAATCACATGCACAGGTATTTAGAGCAGAGAGGTTTTGCATTTCACTCTCTCTCCTTAGAGCCTGGAGGCTGGGGGTATCGCGGCTCCCCTGTTTCCAGTGTCGGGGTTGACGGGCCCTCCACGTATCACAGTACCAGAGGATTTGCCTGGACACCACAAGCAGATAAGACAAAACAAATGGTTACTGCTGTTGCTAAAAGACTGTGCTGTATTTTGTGACCCTAAATGAGAGAGCATTGTTTTAAGCTGGGGAACCAGTTTAGTTGGCCAGCAGCTGTTAGAGAGACTGATTCTGATGTGTAGTTAGATCCCTGAAAGGGATAGGATTTTGCTTATATGATTTTGGTTTTATTTCTTGAAATAACAGTGTGGGAAATATTGTAACACTGAAATATGTGAACTGCTGAATGAAAGTATCTGAGTACCTCTAACCTTCACATGTTAAAGCTGCAGTACCTTACTTGGATGAAAATAAAGCAGGCAGAAGCCTGAGTTAAGCAGCATAATACTTTGAATGATCCTGTTTGTTGTATAATTAACCCTAGAAGACTGTGTCGGGAAGAACCCAGACAGACGTCAGCACTACAAAAGAGGGGCGTTTGTCACAATATATATATATATGGAAAAAAGAACAAAAAAGAAACAGGCGCACACCTAGTGCATTACCACAATAAAAATGTATTGGATGAACATAAAATCTAACAAATGGCCACTCACAAGGATACAGCAAATAAAAGCATGTATGAGATAGGCTCTCATGTGCCTTGCAGCTCAATCACCAGCGTCCGTCCGCAATCAGTGGCGTCGTCACGTGGATCAGCCTCGCGAACCGGAACCGGAAGAGGGGTCTTTCACCTTCAGTGCTCCAACAAATCGGTCCCTCCGGGAAACAGGCACCCCAGATGTATAATAGTACAAGGTAGCAAACCGGGAGAGCAGCACACGGGAGCCAAGAGTTCTCAGTCAACCTGCATCAGTGTTTGTGGGCAAATGGCGGCCGGACTCTAGCCACGCCCTACGCGTTTCGTCATCAAATGGCGACTTCTTCAGGGGGTGCCCTTCAAGCATATGTCCTTAGTATTTATAGGGAGGTTAACAGCAAGTAGCCAATAAAGCTTAATTGAATTTAAAGCAATCAATTGAATCAATTACACATATGTATAATTAGAACAAGTAAAATCAATTTCTAAATATTTTGAGGACCCCATCGATGTCCAAAGAGTAACATGCAAACTATATATTATTGTTCTGAACGTGCTTGATATTATTGATGATGTGAATACAATTAATGAGTGGAATATGACAGGCTGAATCAATAGACAAACAGCACTACAAGGTGCATAGTAATTAAATATAAGGATTAATTGCATTCAGACATTCTAGAGAGTATATTTGAATAGAACTATTTATATGTTTTGTAGAGTCAGATCTATTGCACTTGGTTATTACTGACATCTCAACTAGGGAGAACATAAATGAATGAACTATAGTATATGGACAGCTATATAAACATTTTCATTTAAATCAATGACACCCAACAAAATAGCAAGTAGTTACCTGGTATGTTATCAGGGTATTAACCCATTATTGGATTGTCAGTGGGGAGTCAGAGGAAGTAGATGAGATGGATCCAAAAGCAAGGACAGATAAAACGAAGGCGACAGTGACTTAAACTAATATGAAAGTATTAAGCAATTTAATATGAGTGCTGTGTTCTAATAAATATGAAAATGGATTATGTGTTGTGTGCATCAATGTGAATAATAGATAATAAAGTGATTATTCACATTGATGCACACAACACATAATCCATTTTCATATTTATTAGAACACAGCACTCATATTAAATTGCTTAATACTTTCATATTAGTTTAAGTCACTGTCGCCTTCGTTTTATCTGTCCTTGCTTTTGGATCCATCTCATCTACTTCCTCTGACTCCCCACTGACAATCCAATAATGGGTTAATACCCTGATAACATACCAGGTAACTACTTGCTATTTTGTTGGGTGTCATTGATTTAAATGAAAATGTTTATATAGCTGTCCATATACTATAGTTCATTCATTTATGTTCTCCCTAGTTGAGATGTCAGTAATAACCAAGTGCAATAGATCTGACTCTACAAAACATATAAATAGTTCTATTCAAATATACTCTCTAGAATGTCTGAATGCAATTAATCCTTATATTTAATTACTATGCACCTTGTAGTGCTGTTTGTCTATTGATTCAGCCTGTCATATTCCACTCATTAATTGTATTCACATCATCAATAATATCAAGCACGTTCAGAACAATAATATATAGTTTGCATGTTACTCTTTGGACATCGATGGGGTCCTCAAAATATTTAGAAATTGATTTTACTTGTTCTAATTATACATATGTGTAATTGATTCAATTGATTGCTTTAAATTCAATTAAGCTTTATTGGCTACTTGCTGTTAACCTCCCTATAAATACTAAGGACATATGCTTGAAGGGCACCCCCTGAAGAAGTCGCCATTTGATGACGAAACGCGTAGGGCGTGGCTAGAGTCCGGCCGCCATTTGCCCACAAACACTGATGCAGGTTGACTGAGAACTCTTGGCTCCCGTGTGCTGCTCTCCCGGTTTGCTACCTTGTACTATTATACATCTGGGGTGCCTGTTTCCCGGAGGGACCGATTTGTTGGAGCACTGAAGGTGAAAGACCCCTCTTCCGGTTCCGGTTCGCGAGGCTGATCCACGTGACGACGCCACTGATTGCGGACGGACGCTGGTGATTGAGCTGCAAGGCACATGAGAGCCTATCTCATACATGCTTTTATTTGCTGTATCCTTGTGAGTGGCCATTTGTTAGATTTTATGTTCATCCAATACATTTTTATTGTGGTAATGCACTAGGTGTGCGCCTGTTTCTTTTTTGTTCTTTTTTCCAGATATCACTAGGGACTGGTGATCCCTTTGAAACGGGCTGCAAGAAACCAAGGACATTGCCACTGGAACAGGACTTTATGTATTGAAGGTTTTTTTTATTATATATCTTCATCTTTTGACATTTTTTCTATATTTTTTATTAATAAATACATTTTTTATATTTTTTCCTTTAGGGTTTTTTGTCAGGAGATTGCATTGCCATTTGTATATTTTAAAAGTTTTATCATAGTGTACTAGCCCTATCTAGCTGCCCCTTCAAGCCTACCCAATCAGCTATTGTCTCTCCCACTGGTAATTTATAATTAATATTTATAATTAACTGGTTATTTAGCGGCGCTACTTCATATTGTTTTTTTTGTTATATATATATATATATATGTGTGTGTGTGTGTGTGTGTGTGTGTGTGTGTGTGTGTGTGTGTGTGTATATATATATATGTGTGTGTGTGTGTGTGTGTGTGTATATATATATATATATATATATATATATATATATATATATATAGTGTGTGTGTGTGTGTGTGTGTGTGTGTGTGTGTGTGTGTGTGTTGTGACAAACGGCTTACTCCGGGGCTCCGCCGTCTGTCCGGGACTGTTAGAACACGGTCTTTTAGGGTAGGTTAAATGATGAGACGTCACGTACTGTTCCTTTAAACAGGCTATACCTGGTTTATTCAGTCCCAGGCACTGAGACTGCCACAGTTTAAACAGAAAACAAAGCCAAACAAAAAGCTGCTCGTCTGAGCGATAACTTAAACTTAGATGTCCCTGACTCAGAGTTGGAAGTGGCTTGTCCACTTCCACCAACAAAATAAGTACCTTTGCAGTCTTTAGACAAACTAACAGAATGAATGAAGCGATTTGGGAAAGAGGCTTTCTCACCCCTCTGCAGTTCAGCAGCCTTCCAGGCTCTTGGGCGGGGGCTCAGAGGAAACAGGAAACAGGTCTTATATACCTGAACTCTAATCAGCATGACAGGTGACAGAAAACAGGCAGCAGACAAACTGTGGAATGGAGTGCCTGTACCACGAGGCTGCCCTGTTCAGCTTAGACAGGACAGAAACTGTTCAGTATCCTGGGAGCCCTGTATATGGAGTTTATTACCAACCCCTGGTTTCTGTCACATATCCTCCCCCCCAGCTCAGACCTCGAGGGGTGAGCGACCATGGATATTAGGGAGTGCATCCTTGACAACCCGTCGGCATTGCCATGTTTGTGCCCCGACCTGTGTTCCACAGAAAATTTAAAGGGCTGTAGGCTTAGGAACCACCTGGTCACCCTAGCGTTCTTCTCCCTATTTTGACACATCCAGGTAAGGGGTGCATGATCTGTGACCAATCGGAACTTTCTCCCCAACAGATAATACTTGAGTGTCTCTACAGCCCACTTTATTGCGAGACACTCTTTCTCGACTATGGAGTAATTTTTCTCCTGGGGATTTAGTTTCCTACTTAAATAAAGGATGGGGTGCTCCTCCCCTTGAGACTCCTGGGAGAGTACCGCCCCCAGCCCTACCTCAGATGCGTCGGTTTGGACTACGAACTCTTTGGAGAAGTCAGGTGTGACCAACACTGGTTGGGCACAGAGAGCTTCTTTCAGGCTTCTAAAGGCCTGTTCGGCTTCGGGGGACCACTTTACCATTAGCGGTCCTCTTGCTTTTGTGAGGTCGGTTAGTGGGGTTGCCTTAGTTGCAAAATTGGGAATAAACCTCCTATAGTAGCCAATTAACCCCAAAAAGGTCCTTACTTGTTTTTTTGTGACTGGCCTTGGCCAATTTTGTATCGCCTCTACTTTGAGTGTTTGTGGTTTGAGTAACCCTCTACCAATAGAATACCCCAGATACTTGGCCTCCTCCAGACCAATAGTGCATTTAGCGGGGTTAGCAGTTAGTCCAGCAGACCGAACTGCGTCGAGCACAGCTTGGACCTTTGGAAGGTGGGACTGCCAATCTTCACTATGGATTACCACATCATCCAGGTAGGCGGCAGCGTACCGAACATGTGGTTTTAAAATTTTATCCATCATTCTTTGGAATGTGGCGGGAGCTCCATGTAAGCCAAAAGGCAGCACCTTATATTGAAAGAGGCCGTCTGGGGTTGAGAAGGCTGTTTTTTCTTTTGCCCTTTCTGTGAGGGGAACCTGCCAGTACCCTTTTGTTAGGTCTAGGGTTGTGAGATATCGGGCTTTGCCCAGTCTCTCTACAAGTTCATCCACCCTGGGCATAGGATAAGTATCAAATTTTGACACCGCGTTTAGTTTCCGGTAGTCATTACAAAACCTTGTTGTACCGTCTGGCTTTGGGACTAAAACTATAGGGCTGTTCCACCCACTTTGGGATTCCTCAATTACGCCTAGTTTTAGCATTTTTTTAACCTCTAAACTTATAGCCTCTCTCTTGGCCTCTGGGATTCGGTACGGTTTAAGGTTAACTCGGACCCCCGGTTCAGAGACTATGTCATGTTTAATTACGTTAGTTTTACCTGGCTGTGTAGAGAAGATTTCTTTGTTCCTTCTCACTAAACTCTGGACCTCTCGTTTCTGATGCACGGACAGTGTTTCAGCTATGCTAACCTCTGGGTCAGTTTCTTGATTCTCTGACGGACCTGGGGGTACTAGGGTTAACAAGACCTCTCTATCTTTCCAGGGCTTGAGTAGGTTTATATGGTAAATTTGCTCAGGTTTCCTCCTACCTGGCTGACTTACCCTATAATTTACTTCTCCCACTCTTTCCAAGACCTCATATGGCCCATGCCATTTAGCAAGGAATTTACTCTCCACGGTGGGAACCAGAACTAGTACCCTATCACCTGGAAAAAAAATTCTGACCCTAGCACCCTTATTATACGTATTCCTTTGTGCTTCTTGAGCTTTCTCCATGTGTTCCCTCACTATGGGTAGGACTGCAGCAATGCGGTCCTGCATTTGGGCAACATGCTCTATTACACTTCTGTAAGGGGTAACCTCGTGTTCCCAAGTTTCTTTGGCTATATCCAGTAAGCCCCTTGGATGTCGGCCATACAATAGTTCAAACGGGGAGAAGCCTGTGGATGACTGGGGAACTTCCCTAATGGCAAATAACAGGTATGGTAACAAACAGTCCCAGTTTTTCCCATCCTTATCGACCGCCCGGCGTAACATGCTCTTTAAGGTTTTATTGAACCTTTCCACTAAACCATCTGTTTGTGGATGATAGACTGAGGTTCTGAGATGCTTGATTTTTAGGAGTTTACATAGCTCTTTTGTTACTTGGGACATAAATGGTGTTCCCTGGTCAGATAAGATCTCTTTAGGAATTCCGACCCGGGAAAACAGAAGTACTAACTCTTTTGCTATGTTTTTAGCAGAGGTGCTACGTAGGGGAACTGCCTCCGGATATCGGGTAGCATAATCTAATATTACCAATATATGCTGATGTCCCCTAGCAGACTTTATTAGGGGTCCTACTAGATCCATAGCAATCCGGTCAAATGGTACCTCTATTATGGGAAGGGGTACCAATGGGCTGCGGTATGCTTTGAACGGGGCGGTGATCTGACATTCTGGGCATGAGGAACAATAGTTTGTAATTTCTGCCAGAACCCCAGGCCAATAAAAGCTTCGGAGAACCTTTTCTTTTGTCTTTTCCACCCCTAGGTGTCCCCCCAATGGATGACTATGTGCGAGGTGTAATACTACGTTACGGAATGTCCGTGGTACCAACAATTGTTTAGTTGTAACTGATTTTCTTTTATCAACCCGATATACTAGGTCGTTCTCTATCTCGAAGTAGGGGTAAGCAAGTGACCTATCTGGTTGGCCAGGAGTACTATTCTGGTCCCGTATATTTCCCCTTGCTACCGCTAATGTGGGGTCCTCCCACTGGGCCTTCTTAAAACTCCCAGGACTGACCTCTAGGTCAGCGAGGGTCTTATCCTGTACTGGGGTGGTAAGTGGCTGATCAACATCTTGATTTGGGGTATTCCCTACCAAAGTAGTGATGGGGAAGGGAATTTCACAGCACTCCTCCTTTTCCCCCTTCTTATTTGGGCCCTCGTCAACCTCCATTTCTGAAAAAGGGAAAGGATTTGTTTCTTCTAACACTTCGTTATGGTCTGCTATTGAACTCTGGGCGCTATTCTGAGCTGGGGACCACATTTTTAGAAAATGGGGAAAGTCGGTCCCTATTAACACATCATGTGCCAGTTTGGGTACAACACCCACCTTGAAATCTAAAGAACCAAATTCTGTTTAAAAAAAAACATCAACAGTGGAATATTCATGATTATCCCCATGTATACAACAAATTGCCACTCTTTGTGAACTGTTTACCTGTTTCTTCTTAATGGGCAATAGGTATTCGGACACTAGTGTGACCATACTCCCAGAGTCAAGAAGTGCCCGAACCCTCTTACCATTAACCTTTACAAATGCCCACAGATGGTTATTCAAGGGGTCCTCTGGGCTAGGGCCCATACATTGGGACAACAGCGAATAAGGTTCCACGCTGTTGCATTGCATGGGCTCATCATTTAGTGGGCAGATTTTTGCTGTGTGGCCCCTCTCATGACAATTTACACATTTAGGTACATAGTCTGTGTCCCACTTAGAGCCTTTTCCCGGCTCCCCATGTTGGCTATTGCCATTAGTGTGCGAACCACTGTTGCTGGAGCGGCGTGAAGGTGGTCGCCGCTCTTCAGCGCCCCTTAACCCCGGTACCCTTTTACCGTCTCTGGAAGAGTCCTGGAACCTCGGATAGTGGGGTTGCTCCACGACTGTGGGTTGCGGGTGCTCTTCTGCTGCACTGTACCTTTCTACAAGGGCCACAAGCTCATCCGCATTGTGGGGGTCACTCCGACTGACCCAACGGCGTAAGGCAGAGGGAAGTTTCCTCAAGAACTGGTCCATGACCAACCGTTCCACGATGTGGCTTGCTGAGTTGATCTCGGGTTGTAGCCACTTCCGGGCGAGGTGGATGAGGTCATACATCTGGCTTCGGGTGGCTTTATCCATCGTGAAGGACCATGCGTGAAACCTTTGGGCACGAACAGCCGTGGTTACGCCGAGGCGGGCGAGGATCTCGAACTTCAATTTTGCATAGACGTTAGCTTCGGCTGGCTCTAGATCAAAGTAAGCCTTCTGGGGTTCGCCGCTTAGGAAGGGTGCGATTAGACCAGCCCACTCAGCTTCTGGCCATCCCTCTCTCTGTGCCGTGCGTTCAAACGTGAGAAGATAGGCTTCCACATCATCCGAGGGTCCCATCTTCTGAAGGTAGTGGCTTGCCCTGGTCATTTTCGGAACTGGGGCTGCCTCTGCCAGTGGAAGGTTACTGATAGTCCCCCTCAGGATCTCGAGTTCCTGCTGTAAGCCCTGAGCGAACCGCTTTTGCTCCTGTCTCAGCAGGCGGTTTGTCTCTTGCTGGTTTGCATTAGTCTCTTGCTGGGCTATTAACAGCTGTCGCTGGGTTTCACTCGCCTGTTGCTGGGCTTCATTCGCGTCTTTCTGGACAGCGACATTGCGTACCAGCGCACTCACCACGTCTTCCATCTTGTTTGGAGAGAGAGGAAAAAAAACCTTTTTTTTTTTTTTTTTTTTTTTAAAAGTTCTTTAACCCCCAGACCTTTCAGTGTTCTGCCCGCATTCTCCACCATATGTGACAAACGGCTTACTCCGGGGCTCCGCCGTCTGTCCGGGACTGTTAGAACACGGTCTTTTAGGGTAGGTTAAATGATGAGACGTCACGTACTGTTCCTTTAAACAGGCTATACCTGGTTTATTCAGTCCCAGGCACTGAGACTGCCACAGTTTAAACAGAAAACAAAGCCAAACAAAAAGCTGCTCGTCTGAGCGATAACTTAAACTTAGATGTCCCTGACTCAGAGTTGGAAGTGGCTTGTCCACTTCCACCAACAAAATAAGTACCTTTGCAGTCTTTAGACAAACTAACAGAATGAATGAAGCGATTTGGGAAAGAGGCTTTCTCACCCCTCTGCAGTTCAGCAGCCTTCCAGGCTCTTGGGCGGGGGCTCAGAGGAAACAGGAAACAGGTCTTATATACCTGAACTCTAATCAGCATGACAGGTGACAGAAAACAGGCAGCAGACAAACTGTGGAATGGAGTGCCTGTACCACGAGGCTGCCCTGTTCAGCTTAGACAGGACAGAAACTGTTCAGTATCCTGGGAGCCCTGTATATGGAGTTTATTACCAACCCCTGGTTTCTGTCACAGTGTATATATATATGCAAATACAACTGTATGCTCATCTGCATGTCTTAGGCAGGTCTGCAATATACCTGCCTAAGACATGCAGATGAGCATACAGTTGTATTTGCATATTTGCTTTCCTGTGGAGGGTTTTTGTCACTTTTTTTACTCACCATAACTTAACTCGGTATTATGGTATATATAATCAAAAAATAAATAGATGATACCGTTCTGTGGCTAACGAAATGCTTTTATTTGTGCGAGCTTTCGAGATACACTGATCTCTTCTTCCAGCGATGTTACAATGAATGAAGCAAGCAAAAGCTATACTATAACCAGTGTCTATTGGAATGTTATCTGTGCTGGTCCTTCCTCCGGTGTGGATGTGTTTTATGGCTGGAGGTGTCAAAAGGTTCCTGAAAGCAAGTGATGAAAGAGTGTGTATGTGTATCAGTGTGAATTAACATGAATGGAGAGCCCACAGTATATACAGTGCTTTACAAAAGGTGTGTGGGGAGTTCGAGCGGATATACATGGTGTGGGTGGGTGTGGAAATGTGAGAGTTAGTAGCATAACTAAAAGTGTGTGTGGATACTATGTGGTCCCTATTGGTGTATAGGGATGGAAAAACAAGGATTATAAGTATGTGTGAGAGACAGCTGTGTGTGCATACATATAGCACAGTATGTACAGACATGGCCTATAGCGCTCATGGGAAAAGAGTTCACTTGTGTCAGTAATGACTCATAAAATTTCGATCTCTGTTTAGGCCACTGCTAAGTGTCCTGAACAGTTGCATAAATTTGTATTCATGCAACCGTCTCTCTTTCGGTATTTTAAGATTACCTTTGAGTATGGCAACCCTCAGATCGTTCATCTTATGGCCAGAGAGTCAGAGAAATGTTCGCCAACAGGACTGTCTCTTGTTCCGCGTGTGATGCTGTGGCGGTGCAGGTTCATTCTCTTGTTTAGCCCCTGCCCTGTCTCACCTATGTAGTAGCAGCGCCCTGGGCATTTCATGCACATGATGAGGTACACGACGTTGCTGGAGGAACAGGTGAACCTTCCTCTGATTTTGTATTCCCGATTCCTAGTATTTGTATTGTGTCCATTGTGTAGAGCATTGCGCAGGTTTTGCATCTTGGGTCCTGGCATGGTTTTGTCCCACATTCAGTTGTACTGCTGAATACTTTACTCCTCACCATAATATTCTTGAGATTATGGGGTTGTCTGTATGATAATAAGGGTGCTTCAGGGAAGGCTTGTTACAGTCTTGTATCTTCCTGGAGGATGGGTTGTAGTTTCCTGGCGATCTTGCGTAGGGCTCCTAGGTGTGGGTTATATGTGACCACCAAAGGTACCCTGTCGCTTGTCTCCTTCTGTTTGTATTCAAGGAGATCAATTCTTGGTATTCTGGTGGCTTTGTGAATTTGCTGGTCTACAATTCTGTGGTTGTATCCACGGTTTATAAAGTCTGATCTCAAGGCTTTAATCCGCTGGTCTCTGTCTGCTGTGTCGGAGCATATCCGGTTGTATCGTATGGCTTGACTGTAGATGGTTGCATGTTTGGTGTGTGTCGGGTGGAAGCTGTTGACCCTCAAATAGCTGGCTCTGTCTGTAGGTTTACGGTATACAGAAGTCTGTAGTTGGTTGTTCTTTATAGTAATGGTGGTGTTTAGGAAATGTACTTCATCCGGGGAATGGGTGAGTTTGAGGTTGATGGTCGGGTGGAACGTATTGAAGTTGTCATAGAACTGTAGGAGGTCCTGTTCGCCAGAGGTCCAAATCAGGAGGATGTCATCGATGTAGCGAAGGTATGTAAGGGGTTTCAAGTGACAGGTGGAAAGAAAGTCACTTTCCAGTTTTGCGCAGAACAGATTGGCATACTGTGGCGCCATCTGAGTACCCATAGCGGTCCCGGTTGTCTGGAGGTATGTGTCATTTCCAAATGTGAAGTAGTTATGGGTCAGAATAAATTCGATGCATTTAGTCACTGTCTCTGTGAGTGGCTCCTGTTGTCCCAGAAAGTATCTGCAGGCTGAAATCCCATCCTCGTGGGGGATGTTGGTATAAAGTGACTCTACATCCATAGTTGCTAGTAGTGTGTTCCTGTTGGGAGTGGGCCAATGGCATTTAGTTTGTTTAGCAGGTCGGTGGAATCCTGGATATAGCTGGGTGTGTTCCTGACAAGTGGACCAGCACAGATAACATTCCAATAGACACTGTTTATAGTATAGCTTTTGCTTGCTTCATTCATTGTAACATCGCCGGAAGAAGAGATCAGTGTATCTCGTAAGCTCGCACAAATAAAAGCATTTCGTTAGCCACAGAACGGTATCATCTATTTATTTTTTTATTATTGAAGCTCGGCTAACACGGTACTGATACCTCTACATGTATATATATATATATATATATATATATATATATATATATATATATATATATATATATATATATATATATATATATATATATATATATATATATATATATACATATACATACACACACACTGTGTTGTTTTAAATTTTTGCATGCGCAACAAAATAACTAAATTTTTGCATGGTGTGGCTATTTTCACTTATAATTCACCACACCTGTGACTACATTGAAAAATAAGTTGCCCACCCCTGATATAGCACCATTAATGTACATAGCGCTTCCCAGTAGTAATACATGTGGTAATCAAATAAATAACAGATAATATAAATAACAGATCATGGGAATAAGTGCTTTAGACATAAAAGTAACATTAAGGAAGAGGAGTCCCTGCCCCGAGGAGCTTACAGTCTAATTGGTAGGAAGGGAGAACGTACAGAGACAGTAGGAGGGAGTTCTGGTAAGTGCATCTGCAGGGGGGCAAGCTTTATGTATCATGTGTTCAGAATATTCACAGTGCTATTCATATGCTTCTTTAAGCAAGTGTGTCTTAAGGTGGGTCTTAAAGGTGGATAGAGAGGGTGCTAGTCGGGTACTGAGGGGAAGGGCATTCCAGAGGTGTGGGGCAGTCAGTGAGAAAGGTTTAAGGCAGGAGAGGGCTTTAGATACAAAGGGGGTAGAAAGAAGACATCCTTGAGCAGAACGCAAGAGTCGGGATGGTGCATAGCGAGAAATTAGGGCTGAGATGTAAGGAGGGGCAGAAGAGTGTAAAGCTTTAAAAGTGAGGAGAAGAAAGGAGTGTGAGATGCGGGATTTGATCGGAAGCCAGGAGAGGGATTTCATGAGGGGAGATGCTGAGACAGATCTAGGAAAGAGTAGAGTGATTCTGGCAGCAGCATTTAGGATAGATTGTAGGGGAGACAGGTGAGAGGCAGGAAGGCCGGACAGCAGGAGGTTACAGTAATCAAGACGGGAGAGAATGAGGGCCTGAGTCAGAGTTTTAGCAGTCGAGCAACAGAGGAAAGGGCGTATCTTTGTTATATTGCGGAGGAAAAGTGACAAGTTTTAGAAATGTTTTGAATGTGAGGGGCGAATGTGAGAGAGGAGTCGAGTGTGACCCCTAGGCAGCGTGCTTGGGCTACTGGGTGAATGATCGTAGTTCCAACAGCAACAGTTGTAGCTAAAGGTGCCCGAATCGTAATTATTATCCCCAGAGCGTGCAATCAGTTCATTAAGAGCCCAAAGCATTACTTATTAAATGTTTTAATAGATATAAAAATACAGTGCTTAGATTACAGAAAAAGGTATTACAAAAAAAACATACAATTACAATATAAGGCAGAACAGCTTCTTAAAATAAAAGTGGAAAACATAGAAAAAACCTATACTTTAGCAAATGCCATAGATTTTCCACCCAGAGAGGTCACTGGTAAGAGACGAGTAAATATCCCGTACCTGGTGTCAAATACTCCTCTGTGGACATCTGATTTTCATAATACTTGCCCAGACTTAAATACCTTCTTTCCCATTGAACACAACCTAAACCCAGCCCCTGTCGTAAATCAGTGGTGAGATTGACAGTCTTACAACAGAGTAAAACACCTCCAACAAAAGGACTTTTAAAACTCCTTTTACAAATCTAAATGTACTCATAAATTCACTTCTGTAATACTTACTCACACGAGACACATTAATGCATTCAGGCACTCCTGGCGGACACAATGGGACTAAATATAACAGTGTAATCCTAAAATTAAGAGAAATAATATCTGTCTCTTAGTACCTGCTAGACCTCACGTGTCTGTAATCATTATGGGGGTTATGCACTAACCAGTGATACGTGCTTTTAAGTGAGATAAAAAGCCATTATAGCGTGATACTGACTTCTGTGAGATTCACAAAGCAGTGATACATGCTTTTAAGTAGCCATTATAGCAGGTTACTGCACTGTTATCACTGCTTTGTGAATCTCACAGCAGGCAGTATCACGCTATAAAGGCAGTTATCTCACTTAAAAGTACTTATCACTGCTTTGTGCATAGCACCCAGAAAACCCACTTATCACTGCTTAGTGCATAACCCCCTTAGTGTGACTCGGTTTCATAGATACACACATGTAATTTTTAGCATGTTCAGCAGAGGACGTCTCATGATATTCTCATACAGTATTCAATAAAGTCACTCAATTTGATAACTTCTGTAGCCACGCCCCTGGCCATCTATACACCTCCTGCCAAGAAATGCTTTGAAGCTCGGTCTCCGGTGTACAAAATATTGACACAGGTGCTATATTTTACAACCAAGTCTCCAGACACTGCCCTTATCTGCCTCTACCTGCAAAAAGGTGTTAACATACAATAAACCCACTCTTTGTACTTTTCACACCCAACTTCTGAAACCCCCAGATTTCTGAAAAGACACCACAATTTTTTTTACAATTTTAAACTCAAACTGTAGCTCATTAACCCCATAAGCACCAGAGGGATTAAGATGACAATTAAACAACTATAGCGCTATACCCCAAAACAAATCAAATATATCAGTCTTTATTAATGACTGTACCTAAAGCTTGAAAGGGAGCGTCAATGCACATGTATGCGGATGACACAATCTTATATGCACACACCTCTAGCCTCTGTGACCTTGGACATGCACATCAATCTGATTTTTCAAGTCTTGAAAACTAGATTTCCCAAAACAAACGGTTTTCAAACAGTGACAACGCTGTAACATCAACCATTGGACCTAAAGCTACATTTCTAAAGCTACCAATGACAGAGCTACAAATTAGAACCAACTATAATACCATTCTAGCCCCTGTCACTAGGAGTGTAGCACTGTCATGCGCTCAGGCAAGCCGCTGGATAGATCAACACCTATGGTGTGCATGGCTGTAGAGGGATTATATAAAGTGGAGCATGGAAGGGACCACTATGGAAGTCGGGGCTCAGGGGCAGTTAGCTTACCCCTGTTATTATTTACATACTTTTTATGCATCATATGTTACTGTTTAGACATCTCTATGCTTCACATGTATAATGCACATTCAACTTCACTAGATATGTGTAATACCCTGGGTTATATATGTTTATATGGATGGCTAGCGCTAGTTAACTATATGTTTGCTGGCATATACATGTGTCTATTTGAGATACCCAGCTGATGCTGTTTTAATTGAGCTCAAGTTCGCGGGCTTTTCTATTTTAAATGGCGTTACTTTCCTCACTCCCAGACGAAGCGCTATCACAGAGTGAAACATGTAGAGGAGGAGGCTGTGTTGCAGCCTGCTATTTTTAGTGTGTGTTTTGTTCAATAAAGCTTTTTGTATATCATCGGAGTTGGATTCAGACTGGCTGTTTGCTGTGACTTCTCTCTCTCCTCGCATGCTTTTCCTGCCGGATGCACGCTACGGGAACTGAAGCTAAGGTTGATCTATCCGGCGGCTTGCCTGAGCGCATGACAGTGCTACACTCCTAGTGACAGGGGCTAGAATGGTATTATAGTTGGTTCTAATTTGTAGCTCTGTCATTGGTAGCTTTAGAAATGTATCTTTAGGCCCAAGTGCCGATGTTACAGCGTTGTCACTGTTTGAAAACTGTTCGTTTTCAAGACTTGAAAAATCAGATTGAAGTGCATGTCCAAGGTCACAGAGGCTAGAGGTGTGTGCATATAAGATTGTGTCATCCGCATACATGTGCAGTGAAGCTCCCTTCCAAGCTTTAGGTACAGTCATTAATAAAGACTGATATATTTGATTTGTTTTGGGGTATAGCGCTATAGTTGTTGGATTCAGACTGGCTGTCTGCTGTGGCACCGGACAACTTCTCTCTCTCCTAGCCCCTGTCACTAGTTTTAAATATCTGGGCATATGGTTTTACTCCCATTTAATATTTGGGTTGCACATTGATACTCAGACATCCAAAACCTATGCCAAACTGGATGTATTTATAGGAACAAATCCTCCCAAAGCTAGCTGGTCAGAAAAAGAATCACAGAGCAGATGTTAATGCCAATTATAGACTATTGGGGACCTAGTATATGGTACAGCTCCCCAAACTCACCTTAGCAAACTAGACAGCCTCTACAACTCAATATGCCGCTTTGTCCAACAATGTAACTACAACACACATCACTGTAAAATGTTCCAATAACTAGATTGGGAATTACTTGAGTCTAGGCGCAAAGTTCATTTTTCCTGTCTTGCCTTTAAATACTTTCTGGGCAAGCTACCCACCTATCTGAACAAACTCCTCACCCCTACCACATGCAGCACTTATCACATGAGATCTGACTCCAAAATTCTGTTCAGTGTCCCACAGTTCAACAAATAATCCGTCCGCTCCTCCTTCTCCTACCGTGCACCTCACAACTGGAACAATCTACCACAGACTCTCAAAGCCGCCACAAGACTAAATTCTTTCAAGACTTCTGCTGTCTCACATTTTAATCTGGTCTTTAACTGTTACATACGTTTATAACATAAATTATCCTTAACTGTTCGTGAAATCTCTTTAAATGTAATGTATAACTCTGTTCATTTAATGTAACCATGTACTGTTATCATAACAGTGTCCAGGACATACATGAAAACGAGAGGTAACTCCCAATGCATTACTTCCTGGCAAAACATTTTATAAATAAATAAACAAACCTTCTGCAACGTGTCAGTAAGCTCTTCAAGGTCGTCCTATATTGATTAGGTTAGTCTATTCTTTTGACTCACACAGCCAACTACTGATCTCAGGAGCCCCTGAATGATTTACAGCATCTTTACTATGTTGTTGGGAGGCACTGCTAGAGATAATTCTGTGCACACCACGCCAGCCTGCATCTTCTGGGTAACCTTCCTATCTTATTGTTACAATAAATGTGCTCATTAACTCTGACAGACATCTAGATCAGTGTATTTACACACAGCACCCTAACTATGGGGTCAGACAACTTCTGTTTTTGTTGATATCAATTGATCTCTGGAGCTGCTGAGTGATTCACAGTACCCTCACCAAGGCATAGCGAAACAATTCAGAGATCACTCTGTACCTATTATGGTCACACATTGACTATATAAATCAGTTACTATGCGAGCAGAGGCATGCAGGGACAGTGGCCCACACTGGCTGGTTAGTACATGAAAGAACTGTGAACTATACTACTATCAGGTAGACACAAAATAACTCAAGGTAAGAGGGGTCCTGGACAGGATATCCACTTACCCAAGAGGCAGACCCAATTTATGTCAATCTGAGAATGGGCAATAACACATAGAGTCAGCGATTCCCAACAGGGTGTTCGTGAGGTGTCTCCAAGGTATTCACCAAGAAAAATATGTAATGGCAGATACCATGCAGCATAGTGGGTTCCTGAGCCTGTGTGGGGACTGCATAGTTAGTAAGCTTGGGTGGTATAGCTGTTAATTTAAGCAGGAGCTTCCAAAGTCGCTCCCCATAATGCTTTACATCCACAGCAGCAAGACATTGTGGAGCATGACTTTGGAAGCTCCCACAGTAATTGACAGCTATATCACCACTGTGTCTGCACACACTAAGGACAGTTTGGGGCCTTATTAAGTGTGTGTGTTCCCCCCACAAGCTCAGGACACTATAGTGCCTGTGGTTGGTCACACAGTTTTGTTAGCAGTAGTCTGATGAGTAGGCAATAAGATTTATTAATTAAGGGTTAGAGGCACAAATATTTTCTGCACAACGTAAAAAAGGTTTCGAAGTACTGCCATAGAACAAGTGTTGCCATGAGAAGATAGATGCTCATGAAACATTATTTTTTTCTACTACTTTATCAGTGAAATAATGAAATGTCTCCATATGGGTTATATTTGACACAGTTTACTCTACTACAATGGAGCTGTGTTAATTTACTTAAACTTGGCAGCACGCCTACATCTATTATAGATGACGCTTTGTCTAGTGGCATGTGGCCTGGCCTTTTTATACCAGCCTTTGTTCTCAACAGTGTGTCTACATATTCAGAACACGGAGATAAAGTTGCTGCATATGCTCAGTTTGTGCTCCTAAATGTTTACCACTGCCTTGAGCCACTATTAATGTTATGAAAATACTAAAGTAAAGCAAGATTTTGCACTTCTTGCCTGAATGACTCTGCTCCAAAATTATAAGTTAATTTTTTATATATACTGATACATGTACCCTGGATGTATGGAGATAAACATTAGGTTTAGCCTGTGGAAAACGCGTGTGCTGATAACCTGGCAGTACACAGTAAATAGCATCCTGATCATTGCATCATTTGCTTTATATGATAACATGTAACAGAGCAAGTGATTGCAAGGTTCAAACTACTGTATTTATATTTTTTGTATTCTTGACTTTTGCCAAACACAGTCTGTAAGCCTTTGTTGCATTAAACAAAGATTAAATAGACTACAATTCTTCCAAACTTCAAAATGTCACTGTTGTAGCAACGGAAACTCTACAGCTGTTTTCAATGGCGTGCAACTGTATATTAACATGAAAATGTGAAAATACTAACAAGCACATTTAGAGAACATTAAATCAATTTTCAGTACCATGTTCACATTGAGCACAAATACTCGTTTTGCAAGAATTGTGAATGAAATGCTGTTTTAAAGGGGCAGTTCCACAAAGTTAAAAAAACAATTTACTAACTGTAATTTGTCTTATAAAGATTCACTCCCATCTAAAGTAAAAATACCACCCATTTGATTCTTGTGTTAAAATACGTCCATTTCTTTTTTCTTCAGATCCTTTTCAAACAAATCTCATAATTATTGTTCTTCTCATTATGTATTTAAACTAATTATGGTGTCACCAACAGACACAGAAAACTTCAAAAGGAAAAGACTGGGTGAACAATCTCCCTTCATATACAACAGTTTACAATCAATCTTATCATGAAAGAGATGAGGTAAAGGTCATAAAAACAATAATTTAGTATTTAGTAATGCTGGATATATTAAAAGTTTAAAACATTATTAAAAAATGATTAGATTTGTCTGGTGTCAGTCACCTAAATAACTTGAGTGAGGGGCAAATGTTTTTTTTCAAAGTGTCATATTCAAATATACTTGGTTCATCTTTAACAGTCTTTTCAAGTAATTCATGCAAAGAGGGCTTACTCATTTTGATGGCATCAATGTGATTTCCGTAACAGAGACAAACAGCAAAGCAAAACTATTCTCAGAAATGCAACTTTTCAGTCATCTTATGTCAGCATTCCATTCCTAATAAGGTCCTATCTTAACATTCCCTTCCCAATAAGGCCCACAAAAATGTAATCCAGTAAAATGTGAGAAAGCAGCAGGTTCATAAAATGAAAGTCCAAGTTTATTTTTTAACTTTGATGAGAAGGTTATTATTATTTTTTCATTTTGTTGGACTTTGTGGTATTAACTTTTTCTTTCTTTTTTAACTATACAGTTGAAATAATTCCTCCCATACTATTTTGTAGCAAATTATGTTCACAGAAGGCAATATCAATAGCTGCAGCTATCGGGAAATGTTTAAATATGTGGCAATGTTGATAGGCGTAGTGATAAAAGCCACAATTTAAATTGTCACACTACGACAGTGATTAACCAGGGTTGGGAATTTTGTGAGCCCTGTCAGTTGTTTTCCAGCATTCTGCTCCACCCAACAACCAGTGGTTCAGGTGGTAATACACAGAGCAATTGATCTGAAACCAACCCAGAAAGTGTAACTGCCGCCTTAATTCACTTTTCATGCTACAGTAACTACATCTATATACAATTTAAATAAAATCATATTGTGTATACTAAATTAAAATGTTACCAAGCACAGCAAAAAGTTCGAATTATACACCCCTGCACCTAATAAAGAATCTAAACTAAAGAATATTTTACACAAAATGAATCAGAAAGCACACATTGTCAGACAATGGTGAACAGTAACCAAGACTGAACACTTTCACAAACAGCATCTGACACATTCTACATGGGAAATCTCTACTGGTCCTAGATACTTAGCTATTTATAATAGTTTGGTAGCAGATATTTCTAAGTGGAGGAGTGAAGAAGAAGTGGCTCAGTAAGTAAAGACACTGACTGAGAACAATGAGACTGAGTTTGCAGGGGAGACAGGCTCAATTCCTGCTGTCTGCTCTTCATGACCTTGAGCAAATCACTTGTTCTCTATGTGCCGCAGACACCAAAAATCATAGATTATACATTCATCTGGGCAGGGACAGTATCTGTAAACATTCCTATGTGCTGCGTACTGATCACTATACTGTAATTGACACTGAATCCCATTGGGAGAAAGGTGCTATATGAAATAAAGTTGTTGTTATTATCTCCACCTTATTTTCCATCACAGTAGACAGCATACCACTTTTCCACATTGATTCACAATTAAAAACCTACTGAACCGTACTTTGTATTAATAGATACTTGTCATATTCTCCAAGTATATTTGCACTTACCACCTATTGCGGACGATTAATTAAATGTCCCTTTCATGGTCCAATTTGGTTAAATGGACCAACATATTTAAAAAAAATGTTGCTTTGTTTTCCGCAGAATGCTTCTAGAAAAGAGTCTTTTTTTCCTTTGAGTTAATGATGTAAAACAAAACCCTTTTATCCCCCCCATGATGCCTGCCATATTTACCTACTTGAAGCACAGTGGGACAGGAGATCCACCTTCACATTTTGTTTTTATGACTGTACCTCATATTAATGATTATGAAATGATGGTAATAATAATTTGTTTTAATGTAGCATAGATAGCATCCAAATGGTAGTCATGTACATAGAATATCCATACAGTCACAATATGGGAAGGAATTGCATTATCATTTCAGCTTTTGCAGTAGATTAAGAAAAGGTGACTTGTCCTGGCACATGGTCTCCGGTTTCATAGGACAGGGCCATGTTCACAGGGCTACTCATTCAGTCTTACCAATAATGCTATTTTGTATTTATGTATTCTGCAATATACTAAAGTAACAGAAGAAGAAAAATAACAAGCAAAAAATTATATTAATAGCATGATTTAACTACAATGTCAGTTTCTGTCTTGATTCCCCCAATGTTAATATATCACATATCAAATGTTGTCTCTATTTCCTATCAAAGTCCTTTGACATGGAAAAAAAAGCTAATGCAATGACAATACACACATATGAATCACACCGCTCACCAGAAAATAAATGAAAGAGTAGTTGGGTTATGATGGTGTCTGATTGGGTCTGACCTATGCAGGGTATCTTATAGCCATTGTATACTGTATTGCCGACGGTTATTCTAACACAAACAAGTGGAAATCGCCAAAAAGACCCAAGTATATGCTGGGAAGTGTTTAAGGCAAGTTTAAGGCATTTCTGCATTGACTAATGGCCCATCAGATTAACAGCAGGGGTCATTGCCAGGGACCCCTGCTGTGTTAATCCGATGGGTCATTAGTCAATGCAGAAATGCCTTAAACTAGCCAGGTTACACCCAGCATGTACCCAGCATGTAACCGGGCTAGTTTAAGGCAAGCCTTAGAATACTCGTTGTCTCGTCTGTATATCTTTACACTATGATAGAGGGGTTTATATTACCATAATACCTGTACATTGCTTCTGATTTAGCAGTTATTCACTACTTTGATCAGTTCTATTAACTAAGAGCTTAAGAGCTTGTCAGTATTATTTACAGTTGACACCAGGACACGGTTCATCATCTGTCATTTTTACTGTTTATTTTTAAACATACACACCACAATTAACTATTGAGCAAGTGTAAACCTATATTATTTTATTACCATTAAATCTAACGTTTTAATAGCCTTGGTGTGCACCACAAGTGTGATGTAACCCATACAGTGAAATGTGATAAATTCGACCGTTTGATTTTCGAGTATAGACAAATGTCCCGGCCACTCCAAACGGAAATCAATGCAGATGTGTTCTCAGTACATGAAACAAGAGAAGGAACAAAACATAGCATAATACTGTTATTATGTACACCCACATTCTATTATGCTATGTTTTGTTCTTTTCTCTTGTTTCATGTACTAAAAACTCATCTGCATTGATTTCGGTTTGTGTGGCCAGGACATTTGTCTATACTTGAAAATCAAACGGTCGTATTTATCACATTTCAATGTATGAGTAACATCATACCGAGACTTTAACTATTAGGCAAAAAAATTAATTCTCTTTTTTTTGCACATCATTATATCTGACATAGGTACAGTAGTCAGTCTTATAACTTTGGCAGCGCCTATCACTAAATTTACTTTGTGATTATTTTGGTTTTCACAGTTTTTTTTAGTTCACTTGTTAGCACTGTACTTTTCCTTTTTTCTCTATAGTTTGTGCACCACAAGTGTGCTTCTTTTGGAGGTTAACTGGTTAATCCAGTTATTTTCTAACTTGATAATACAATGACAATACATGTCTAAGAATAATCTAACATAAATTGTAAACTATTTTTAAGAGTACTCCATATATGCAGTGAAGTTTTAATTGATTTCCTTTGGTATCAGTTTCAATCTTCAAGTGGTACCTTCAGCACCATGGACAGTGCTTCAGATCTACTATTATTTCAAGATAAGTATGCAGGTAAAGGTGATTCAGATGTTAATAACAAACAAAGCAACATAACCGACCTCCTACAAACCGACCTCCTACATAAAACTGACAAAGGGAATGCGCCAGAAGATATAGCACTGCTTTGTAAATATGGCCCCAATTATGCAAATATAGTATTGTGGTAGGTGTATTCTTAAGCGACTGCTTCTTATCTGAGATTTTTGTCTGACAGGTTTCATGGCCTCAGCACATTAGACAATATAGGTTACATGGTGTCTAACTTATATCCAAGGCAACCAAATATACCTAACTTTCACATATAGTTCTATTATTACTTTGTTTAATTTTGTATTGCTTTTGACACATTTCTATTTTTAAATATTGTAAAGTAATAAAAATGTATTGAATTCAGCAATATTTGATTTTTTTCTTTCATTTGTTTGTTTGTTTGTTTTGTGTGTTGCTATGTAACAAAAGCTGTTTTGGTGCCAGAGCCTCACTTTCAACTTGATCTTGATAAAGGTCTGCGTGTTGGACCAAAATATATCGATTGCCGAATAAAAGCCTTGTGCGTCACATCTGTGAGTGCAGATTCTCCATGTTGAATATATTTATATATGTATACATAAATATATTTATCTTAGTTCTGATACAGTAGTACATATCTTTACAATTTTATTTGATGGTGGGTGGATTGTGATATTTGTAGTTTCTTAGTGCAGAGATTAAACAATTGCATTATTTATTTTAATGTGTTTTTGGCAGAGTGCAATCATTACTTTTGCTGTTGTTTGGATACGTGTGTGTACATACATACATACATACATACATACAGTACATACAAAGGCATAAAGGCCAAAGTCTCCAGCCTTGCTGATGACACTAACTTCTGGATTTGTCATGCTCCAATGCAGGGTTTCATACCTGACATGACATTCATTATTATTCAAATTAATGGCAGATAACGCTGTGCTGAAATCACAACAGGATTGATTTATTTGTTGAATACCTTGATTGATTGGGAATGTGGGCAGTTAAATGACCGAAGAAGTTTACAAGTAGCAACCAGGTAGATGGACAGGTAGCAACCATAAAATCGGTTGGGAATGAATTAGGACAATCTTTGATGGAGAGGCATTTAGGACTGATTGTAGGTTGCAGGAGTTACAATAGGGTGCTGTGTTGGTCATCAGCACAAAGGCTACCAGGATATATGTATATGGATATACTATTGTAGATATACAAATGTATCCACTGCAACCTTCCTATGACTGGAAAATGCTGGGAAAACCAACGAGGAAATGTCAAAATAGGTACTTTCACCTAAGCAAATGTATGTACACTTATATCTTAGCGTGTGTGTGTGTGTATATATATAAAAATATTACTTGTGAACACATTCACATGTCTTAGACAGGTCTTCAACCCTGCCCTTCACCATTATCTCCTAGCATAAAGTGCTACCACTGCAGCAAGAGATCCTGGGAAATGACATGCAAATGAGCACACAGTGCCACCTTTTGTCTCAAGACCACATTACATGGTTAAACCCTTAAGCCAATGCATGCTGCTTTAAACACAGCTTTTAAAGATAGCCTAGGATGAGATGCAAAGCCAATAAACCCACTCACAGACAGACTGTTTCGACCTTGTGGGTCTCGTCAGTGTGAGGTTGGTTGTACTGGCTTTGCAACTTGAGACATGAAGTAGGTCTTCACCACACATTATTTAAGTTATGGTGGGTGAAAAGGTGACTAAAAACCCTCCACCGTATACCATATAGCATACAGCATATAAAAATATTACTTGTGAGCACATTCACATCTTAGACAGGTCTGCAACTCTGCCCTTCACCATTATCACCTAGCATACAGCACTTCCGCTGCATAGTGAAGGGCAGGGTTGCAGACTTGTCTAAGGGCTGTTCTATAGAGTGTGCGGCGGTGCGCGTGCCTGTGCCGCACGCTTTTTGTGTGTATGCTGAGCTGTGAGAAGGTACTGTGTGTGTTTGTGTGTATGTATGTGTATGTATACGTGTGTGTGTGTATATATGTGTAATTTATTATTTATTAAAAAAAAACACTTTGGTAAAAATAAAATATTTATTTACATTGTACAGACACGTGCAGACACACATACATACTTACATACATACACACACATATACATACATACATTTCAGCGCCAGTAGCATGAAAAGATTATTTTCCCCGTCTTCCCCTCTGTCGGCCGGATGCACGCTCACTGCCGTGTGCGTGCGCGGCCCTTGTATAGAAGGGCTGACTAACCTCAGCCAATTATAAGTGCCGCGCGCGCACGGCGTAGCGCACGCGGCCACTATATAACAGCCCTAAGACATGTGAATGTGCTCACAAGTAATCATTTTATATGCTATACGGTGGAGAGTTTTTAGTCACCTTTTCATCCACCATAACTTTAAAATATATATATATACACTGTATATATATATATATATATATATATATATATATATATATATATATTCCAGCATGCAGGAGGTCAAACTCCTCTGTAGGAGCTTACTGCAGGTGGAGCCAATTAGCAGAACTCCTGAAGGAACAAGAGATTTAAAAGTCAGAAAGTGGCATGCACACAGGGAGACTGCTTTTCCTCAGAGGAGGAGAGAGAGACTTCTCCCCAGCAAGCTGGATAGCCCAGTCCCCTAGGCTCGCTGGATGTTGGTCGCGGAGCCTGTTTGGACTGCCTGGGTTGTAAATCCCAGGAAGAAGGAAGAACAAGAGACTGTGCTAAAGCAGGGATGTCCTGTCCAGAATATTGGAACTACAGAGTGATTCTCTGAGCTCTCGCAGGGTCCAGAGGGAATTACCTAGAGCCCCAACAGAAATAGATCAGAGCTAAACATTATATTGCTGTGCCTAAAGTCTGTATATGTTGTTTACCTATACTAGTACATGTTTTGGGCTGATAACCAGCTTAGCTGGCGGTCCCGTTAGAGAGGGTTGGAGCTGGATGTTTAGTCTGTCTCCTATGAAGGAGTAGATGTTTATTTTATTATTTGCTTTGCCATAAAGGGACGGTGGGCCTGTTATTGTATTATTTAACCCTTGTAAATAAACCCTGTGTAGAGAAGTACAAAGTTTCCTGCCTTAATCTGGAACTAAAGAGACTGCGATGTGATGCAGACATCACTATATATATATATATATAATCCACAAGAGACCAGTCAGCACACTGTAATGAAGCAAAAAAGCAAAAAAGCAGATGCTAGTCCCATAGAGAAACACACAGCATACGAACCAATCCAAGGACCAGTAAAGAGACAGCAAACAGCCGGAGCGCCAATCAGGATCAGGCTCCATGCACCACATTAGTACACGGAGGCCACGCATAGTGTCCCTGGCAACGTAGGACGCCGGCAAGCAGCCTGCGCATGCACAGTGTTAAACTCTTGGGCAGAGAGAAGGCAGACAGCAATTGGCTCATCATATACTAAAAACAGAGCTCTTAAAGGAGATAACACAGGGTATCAGAGCACAATCTATAGAAGAAACCAAACCTGCAAAAAACAAACAAGGGAAGTGTGGGTGTGCAGAGGATGTGAAACAATGGAGAGCTAGTGACATATACACATAAGGCATAATACATTGCTTGATCATTGTATAACATAAACAAAAGAGCATTTATAGAAAACAGCCTAATTGAAGCTCCTCATTGAGGCCTCCAGGAGTCATAGTCCGAAGCTCGTAAATTAGCCTGGCCTCATGTTGTAACAGAGTCTTGCCCCTATCACCCCCACGCAAGGGGACCGTAACGTGAAAAATGGGCATGCATCTAAGTGTAGCAAACGAATGTCTCTTATCTTTAAAATGTTTAGCCACAGGAAGACATTTCAGATCCATGTCAGCGACATCACTCAAAAGGGCTTTTCTAATAGTTGAGCGGTGCATAGCCATGCGTTCCTTAAGCATCCTAACAGTTTTGCCAATTTACAGCAATCCACAAGGACACCTAATAAAGTACACCACAAATTTTGATTCACAATTGAGTGAGTGTTTGATTTTGATCGGTGTACCACTATGAGGGTGATTATAACTCGGGCCAAGTTGCATATATTGGCAATTTGTACAGCCGTGGCATCAATAAGAGCCAGGTTTTTTTGCTAACCAGGAAGTCGGAGTGGCATATTTCTCTGTTGGATCAGACCCAGTAACCAAATCACCAATACTGGGGCCACGGCGAAAACAGAAAAAGGGGGTTCCTTAGCACATGTGCCAATCCTATCATCATTCTCCAAAATGCGCCAATTATCTCGAATACAGCGCTTGATGCTATTTGTAGCCGTACTGAATGTACTAACTATATTGAGCCTATTGGTAACTGGTCTTCTGGGTGACGGTGTCAGTAACTCACTCCTATCGATCTGCCCAACCTTCTGTAGGGCAAAATTAATATCCTTGGCAGAATAGCCCCTCTCCCGAAAGCGTATGGCCATCTGAGTTAGACTATCTGTCTCCTCCGGATCTGTGGTAATTCTCTTAACTCTTAAAAGTTGGGAATACGGGAGACCCATCTTCAGCAGTACGGGATGGTGACTAGCTGCACACAAGAGAGAGTTCTTATCGGTACTCTTCCGGTATAGTCTGGTGGCCAACGTACCACCAGTTTTAGACACTATAGTGTCAAGAAAAGCAATTTCCTTGCTGTTATAGTTGAAAGTAAAGCGAATAGTGGAGAGGATGCTGTTCAAAACAGCAACGAACGCCAACAGATCCTCTTCACTGCCAGTCCACAGGATAAAAGACATCATCGATGTAGCGGAGGTATTTGGCAATATACTGTCCATAGGTTATGTCATGTAATATGTGCATCCGCTCATACAAATCCATAAAAAGATTTGCATAAGACGGTGCCATATTAGAGCCCATGGCCGTACCAGTTAGCTGTAAATAGTGATGTTTTTCAAATTTAAAAAAGTTTTTATGGAGAATGACTTCGATAAGTAACATGAGGAACTCCACTGGAGGGACTGCTTCCAGACCCTCTTCGTGGGGGATATTAGTGTACAGACTGGACACATCTAACGTGGCAAAGATACAATCCGACGTGTCAACGGATAGATGACTGAGCTGCTTGATGAAATCCGTGGTATCCTTGATGTAGGAACCCATTTTGGCTACCAGTGGTTGTAGGTAAAAAAAATAAAATAACTGCGCCAACCGTATAAAATGGATTCAAAGTTCAGTCCCTTCTGGAGTAAAGTCCTGCTGCCAGAGTCTCTGTAAGAGGTGATTCAACAACCTCTTGATTGTTACAGAAGAGTAAAGAAGGGGGGATCCTCCGGCGCGATGTCTTACTCAGGTTTCCAGGACACATGCAATGTAAACAGACAGAGGGACCACAATCAGGAAGGGTTAAACACAATGGTATGCTGGAGATATGGTGTTAAGGAAGCACACTTACATTAAAACCTCTATATCCACCTTGAGTATGGTGTGTGTTTCACAGAACAACCTCAGAGAAAGGGGAGAGACAGAAAAAACATAGTATAACACCGTTTTTATTAAACAAAATTGATTAAAAAGAGATTGCCAACTCACAAGCGACCATTAAAAAATGGCATGGAATGGTGACGTTTTCAGTCTCTGCCTGGACTGCCTCCCAGATGGTTAGGTGTCCGCGTGGAGTCTGTCCCAGTAGATGATAAAGGCAATGCAATGGTACGGGTAAGGATCGGGTGGTTCGTCCAGACTTGTGCACAGCCTGGTCTTCCTCCCGGTCGTCAGACTCCCCACTGCTGCTGCTGCTTCCGTTGCCTGCCGTCCGCGCATGCGCATGCGCTTCGGCGAAGATATTTGACTAGCTGGGATTTCACTTTCTTCCTGGGTATGGTGGCTTGCGAGGACCAAAAAGCCGTCAGATGCGTTTTGCGTATAACGGTGTTATACTATGTTTTTTCTGTCTCTCCCCTTTCTCTGAGGTTGTTCTGTGAAACACACACCATACTCAAGGTGGATATAGAGGTTTTAATGTAAGTGTGCTTCCTTAACACCATATCTCCAGCATACCATTGTGTTTAACCCTTCCTGATTGTGGTCCCTCTGTCTGTTTACATTGCATGTGTCCTGGAAACCTGATGATAGGTCTGCCCGGCAGTGCAACAGTAGACTTGTGCACTTTGGGGAGAGTGTATAACACTGGCATCACTGGATAGTCCTGAGTCAGGAATTGGCTAGTTTCTTCTGTAATCGAGGTGTTGTCAAGCCCAAGTCGAATGATGCCATCGATTTCCTTCTTATAGGTCATCGTAGGATCCCCAGAAAGGCGTTTATAATGATGCACAACCGCGAGCTGCTGCTCAATCTCCTGTTTGTAGTATTGGTAGTTAAGTACAACAATCCCACCACCCTTGTCCGCAGCTCCCACCATGATCATTTTGTTATCCCGTAACGTCTTGAGGGCTGATCGCTCGTCACTAGACAAATTGAAGAAACTGGTCTTGTGGTTCTTCAAGATTCTACGTGTATCCTTGGTTACCAGGTTTATGAACGCAGTGATGTTCGAATTCACCGAGTGGGGGTCAAAGGTGCTCTTTGTTTTAAATGGGTTAAGAGTGACACCACCATATGGGTCAGTATTGTCGTTCTTTGCAAAGAAGTCTTTTAACTTCAATTGTCTATGCAGTCTGTACATGTCCACCTCCCAATCAAAAGAATCCTGCATATGAGTTGGCACAAAAGACAGGCCCTTCTGTAGGATGCTTGTTTCTGCAGGGGTTAAAGAGTAATTCGAGAGGTTGTAGATCACCGTCTCGCTGTTTTGGAGCCTCTTGTTGCTTTGCCTATATATGTATATATATCAAATGGAAATATTACTGTATGCTGTATGCCAATGCATCTTAAGGGTTGTTCATGTAATGTGAGCTTGAGACAAAAGGTGTGCTCATTTGCATGTAATTTCCCAGAATCCCTTGCTGCAGTGGAAGTGCTCTGTGCTGGGTGATTATGGTGAAAGGCGGGGTTGCAGACCTGTCTAAGACACGCAAACAAGCATACAGTAATATTTCCATTTGCTATATGCTTTACTGTGGAGGGTTTTTGTCACTTTTAACCCACCATAACCTTAATATATATATTATATTATATATATATATATATATATATATATATATATCCCTGAAACAATAAATTAGAGGTGTGTCTAAAGATCTAAAGAAAGTGGTGAAAGTCATATAGTTTTGTTAATATTTTCTCTTGTGCTAAATACATTAAAAATAGTACCACTGGCATGTTAAGAAAGGGAATCTATGGGAGACTTCCGGTGACGTCAAGGAACATGGTCGGATAGTTGAGGAGCTCCCAACACCCTCACGAACAAACTGCCAGAACGAGCGATCCAAACCACGCTGAAACCCACAAAAAACGCACAGACAACACATTAATCTGTAAGGAAGATGCCGGTCCGGCCAAAAAGGAACCAGGGACCAGGAGTAACTAAGTATTTCACTCCCGCCCATAGAACAGTGTGGTGACTCCTAAGATGGCGCCGAAGAAGCAGCCCACGCAGCCCAAATGGATGTAATCTCCAAAACAGGCTCATCAGAACTACAAGAAATGGGGTTGAATAAAAGCTACTTTGAATCCCTGTTTCACAGAATGCACAAAGAACTGCGCAAAGAAATCAAGACAGATATGAATATAGCGCTGGAGGGTCTGAGGACAGAAATACACGGACTAACAAAACGCACTGATGTGCTGGAGCGCAAAATCACCAATGTAATAGGTTCACAACACGCAACAGAAGATGAAGTAATAAGACTAGGCCAAGAAGTCGCAGACCTGAGAGACGCCCTGGAAGACCAGGAAAACAGAGACCGATGACAAAACCTGAGAATAAGGAAAATACCTGAGTCGGTCTCTGCGGAGGGCCTCCACACTTACCTCCGAAATCTTTTCCTGCAACTAGCTCCAGACCTGTCGGATCACGATCTCCAAATGGACAGGGCACATAGGGCGCTGGGCCCCAAACCAATGGATCCAGAGCGACACAGGTACGTGATAGTAAAGTTCCATGCATACTCAGCTAAAGTGAGGATCATGGCCGCAAGCAGAAGAGCAGGAGAAATCCAAATTGAAAACATCTCCCTCCAAATCTTCAGCGATTTATCAAGATCCACAATAGAAAAGAGGAAAGGGATGAAGCCCCTCACGAACATTCTACAGGAAAGGGGCATCACCTACCGCTGGGGTTTCCCCTTTAAGCTGATCGTCGTGAAGAATGGACGCCACTTCACCATCTCCAGACCAGGGGACTCGCCGGTGTTCCTAAAAGCGCTGGGGCTGAGCCAACAGCACGACCACAGAGCATCATCCAAGCCTCCCACAAACAGCGAGGAGCCAGAGTTTCCCCGGGCCTCTGAACGGCTGGCCAACCAGAGGAACCCGGGGGGCCCGGAATAAAGAACATACCCGCAAAACACACTGGCAGCTTCCCCGGAGAGATCAACGAAGGACCACGCACCGGCCTACCTGATTTGATTCGACACTTAACTATGATTTTTCGCCCGTCTATCCCTTCACCGGCAGCAAAGCAGGCCAAAGAAGTGAAGGCTGAGGTATCATCACCTCGACCCTTTCAAGATCCGAGACAGGAAAACCACCTCAACCTACGATCCACTCATGGAACCTGAACCGTAAACCTGCCTCCCCCCCCCCCCCCCGAAGCTCCGCTCACACCACCATCCCCCCCTGCCCAGTAACCAACTAACGCAGTCCTGACCCCTCACCACCCATCACCTCTAACCCTTCTCCCCCCAACTCCCCCTCCACCCTCCTTGCCCCCCGCCCTCCTCCTCCAAGCATCCCCCTTCCCCCCCTTCCCCCCTTCTGTTTCCCCTCCCCCCATCCACACCCCCCCACTCACCATCCCGCCCTGCGATCACACAACCAGCTCCCAACAGCGCGAACCCACCCCCTCCCCACCCTGAAGGTAAAACTCACCCTACTCACCTCACCTGAGCATCCGGAAGCAGTCGGGGCGACCCCGACCAGACCCATCTGCACTCTCTCGGAGGATGACCCAGGATCCTAGAACAGACACCTTGACAACCACGACCGAGGAGAACACGCACCAATTTGGCCCACGGACACCACAGAGGCCCCTCCGGCAATCTCCACTGGCGTCGCAAGCGATGCCAACCCAGGCGCTGGGAGCCCATCTCCCAGGACTGCCCCACCCACACGGACAGGAGACGCAGAACCCCTGCACACACCCCCCCGCTCCCCCCTGTTGGACATTGAGTTGCAGCAACAGACTCACCTCTCTACGAGTAGCCCAGGTTGTATGGACTTACCCCCCTCCCCTCCTCCCCAGGCTAATGCCAACATGTTTCCCTAGTCTTGTTAAAAGGTGGTAGATAACCAACACACATCCAGGAAATGTAACGTAAATACTGTAAACTCAGGCTGTATTCACATCCCCTGTACCACCCCCCATCCAACCCTCCCCCACCCCCTAGTCCCTCCCCCCCCTGACCCACCCCACCCCCCCCAACCTGCCCACCCCCAGCCCCCCCCCGACCCCCGCCCACCCCCCCCCAGCTCCCTCCCTCCCTCCCCCCCGGTCACCCCTCCCTTCCCCCCTCCTTATTAACAAGATGTAAGCAATAGCCAAAAGAAAAATGCAAATGTTATGTGAAATATGCCAAATGATGTTGTTCCCTTGACAGCTGTCAGAAACAACGATGAAAAGTAGATACTAGCAAAGGTCAATTTAGCTCTCAATGGTTGCTTAGCCAAGATAAGCCAGATATGCAACCAATCCCGCACAGAGGCTCCCCGCACAAAGGCTCCACCCCGACCCTCTCCCTTCCCCCCCTCCCACCCCCCCTCTCCACCTCCCCATCTCCCTGTCTCCTCCTCCCCCCCCCTCTCCCCCCCTCTCCCCCTCCCCCCCTCCCCCCCTCCTCCTCTTCCCCCCTCCTCCCTCTCTCCCCCTCCTCTCCCCCTCCCCCCCTCCTCCTCTCCCCCCCTCCTCCCCCTCTCCCCCCGAATACATTTAAAAGTCTGTTCCCTCAGGCTTTCTATGCATCTTCCCCGAGTAAAAAAAGGGGTAGCTATCCTAATAAGGAACAATGTCCCTTTTGCCTTAACCAACACACAAGCAGACCCAGACGGGAGATTCCTGGTGCTCCAGGGAACCCTAGCAGGCTCACCTGTAACACTCCATGGAGCAACAGGCACTCTCTTCCTTAATCATAGGAGGAGACTTCAATATGGTCACCTCACACACACAAGATAAATCAAAAATCCCAAAAGACCCGCCCAACACAAACCAATGCACATCTTATACTATCCAATCGCAAAAAAAGGCAAAAAAATTCAGGGAAATAATGGAAGAATTCTCCCTAGTCGATATCTGCAGGGCTCAGCACCAGGGTCAGCGAGATTACACCTTCTTCTCCACCCCTCATCAGTCCTATTCGAGGATCGACTACTTTCTAGGTACCAACAATATAGTCCAGGCCTCCTCCCACTCCAATATTGGCCCAATTACCTGGTCTGACCACGCCCCGGTGGAACTCACCCTCTCCCTACCCTTTGTCAAAAACAATCCCTACAAATTGAAGTTGAATGATTCCCTACTCAACTGCCCAGAGACAGAGACAAATATAAGACATAAGCTCTCCTCCTTATTCCAAATTAATGCAGGTACTGTCTCGGCTCCGGCTATGCTATGGGAGGCACATAAGGCCTCAATAAGAGGAGACCTAATCTCGATTTCAGCCTATAAGAAATACAAAAAATTAAACTCCAAACAGAACTAACAGATAAAATCACACAACTAGAGCAACAACATAAAACGACAGCATCCAAAAAGATACTAAAGCAGTTAAACCAAACACGAGCAGCCCTTAAACAAACACAATTAGAAGTAGAAAGAGCCCTGAGATGGACAAAACAAAAATTCTTCGATAAGGGAAACAAGGCTGATAAGCTTTTAGCTACAAAACTTAGAGGCATCAGGGTCAAATCCCAGATTTCCAAAATCCGCACAAAAACAGGGAGAGTCTCATATGCGGAAAAAGAAATAGCACAAGAATTTGCTGATTACTACTCAGACTTGTATAACCTACACCCACCGGGCCAAAGCCAGACCCTTTGGAGATGATCTCAAAATACCTTGAGCAGTGTACCCTCCCCTCCCTTTCAAACGCTGAATTAGAAAAACTAAATAGAAACATCACGCTAGAGGAACCAACTGAAGCCATTAGCTCCCTTAAACCAGCAAAAACACCGGGCCCAGGCGTATTCTCTAACACCTACTATAAGACATTCATGCTGACTCTGTCCCCCTATCTGCTCGATATGTTCAACTCCTTCTTACAAGGAGAGCCAATCCCCGCTACCATCACTGCAGCAAATTTAGCCATAATCCACAAAGAGGGTCGAGACCCGCTCCTTTGCGGTAACTACAGGCCAATATCCCTACTTAACTCAGATCTCAAAATTTACAGCAAGATACTAGCAAACAGGCTCAACCCGATTCTCCCCCGACTCATTAACACAGATCAAGTAGGTTTTGTGTCTGGAAGACAGGCCTCCGACAACACCCGCAAAATAGTGGACATCATAGACCACGTGCATCTCACAGGTACCAAAGCAATGATCTTGAGCCTCGACGCAGAAAAAGCATTCGACAGGATCAAATGGTCCTTCCTAGACCAAACAATGCTGAAGTTTGGTTTTAGTGGTCCCTATTTAGAGGGTGTTAGAGCCCTCTACCAAAACCCCACAGCATATGTAAAAATTTCAGGAAGCCTATCAGACCCAATTACAAATCAGAAATGGGACCAGACAGGGCTGCCTGCTATCCCCACTCCTATTTGCCCTAACAATTGAACCCTTGGCATCCAAAATTACAGAAGAAAAGAGCATCAAGGGGATTTCGATCTCAGAAAAAGAATACAAAATTTCCCTATTCGCGGATGATGTGATCCTGACCCTCGTTGACCCCCACATCTCTCTCCCTAACCTACAAAAGGTACTCCACCAATTTAGTACAGTGTCTGACTATAAAATAAATATAGACAAGTCAGAAGCACTTAACATATCCTTCCCAAACGCAACGTGGAAGCTATTGCAATCCAATTATAAATATAAGTGGAGCACCACCTATATCAAATACCTCGGTATAAGAATCTCGAGCTCCTATGGATCCATCTATCAACACAACTATCCCCCCCTGTTTGACCAGATTAAAAAGGACTTAGAGTCCTGGAAAAAACTCCAAATATCATGGTTCGGGAGAATAGTCTCCCTCAAAATGAATATTCTGCCTAGGCTGATGTACTTCTTTCAAACACTCCCCGTAGTCGTCCCACTAGCAGCCATGAAAAATATACCGGCCCTAATGTTCCAATTAATCTGGAACGATAAAAGACCGAGGGTCCCCAGATCGGTCATGCTATCATCAAAATCAAGAGGAGGTCTGGGGGTCCCCGATGTGGTCAGGTACTATCTCGCAGCCCAGCTAAAACAAGCTGTAGTTTGGAATTGCGACCCGGCATTGGCCCGCTGGCTCGAGATAGAATCACATTACGCAGCCCCATCCTCACTTCAGATCCTCATGTGGTCCCAAGGAGGAAAAGAGGGAGGACCGAGCAGATTTGAGCTAGGAGCAATGAGATGCACGTGGGATTCTTGGTTCAAAAGCAAAGGGAAGTATGGCCTGCTAAATACCCCATCACAAATCACCCCTATCTTTGGAAACCCGAACTTCCTGCCCGGGTGCTCCAAAAAGCAATTTGCCCAATTTCAGGGCCTTGGAATAAGGCTGGTTGCCGACTTGCTGAAAAACGGAGAGATCCTAACCTTCAAAGAAGTACGAGACAAATACCAATCACAACACCTCCATCTATTCAAGTACCTACAAATTAGACATTTTCTGCTTTCTCTCACTTAGAACTCCAAATTTCCCCCACCCTCAAGATTCGAAACGCTATGCAGTAAAGGAAGGTATCAAAGAGGCCTAATCTCTGAGATCTATAGCAGGATAGAGTCAGCATCAGAATCCCCGACCCACCAATACATGCAAAAATGGTCTGCGGACCTAAACATACAAATTGATAAAAGAGGAGTGGGAGGATATCTGGGAGATGGCGGCAAAAAACCTCAATCTGCACAGTAACAAAAGAGAATATCTACAAAATTTTATTCCAATGGTACCTGACCCAGACTAGACTGAGCCAGATCTTCCCCGGCACACCAGACTTGTGCTGGAGGGGATGTGGTCAAAAGGGAGACATGGCCCATATTTGGTGGTCATGTCCGGAGATCCAGAGGTTCTGGGTAAAGATTCAGACGCTTCGCTACGAGACGACTGGGATCCCTCTCCCCCTGGATCCGCTGTCCCTGGTGCTGAGTAAACCATTCGGCGACCTACCCCCACAAATGAGTAGACTGGTCTCTGCAATTTTGACGGCGGCCCGGTGCTCAATAGCAGCAGCCTGGAAGCAGATCAAAGCCCCTGAAAGAAACACGGTCATAAGGCGTGTTGACGAGGTAATGTCAATGGAAAAACTAACTGCCATGATACACAAAAAAATGCCGCAGTTCTGGAACACATGGGACCCATGGATAGGCCACCAAGGCCTGGGATAAAGCGAAAACTGGATGGAGGACACAAGTTCAGAATCCAAATGCAGGTGGAGTGGATGGGCCACGAGGGATCCCCCCTCCTCCCCTCCCCCCTCCCTCCCCAGCCCCCCCTCTGTTTGTCTACCCCCCCCCCACAGCCCCCACCCCCACATTTTCCCCTCCTCTCTACCCGTACCCTCAACTATAAAAAACTATGTTGGCCAGTTCTCTCACAGTATAATCAAAGTTAAAAAGATATATGTTGTTGACCATATTGTACCCATATCTGTAAACGTCAATGCCAATAAAAAAGATTGATACAAAAAAAGAAAGGGAATCTATGTAACACAAAGCACTCACATTCATAAGAAAGATTTTCTTACAAGGATTCATATAACCTCAGGTAATAAAGGTCTTCATGCTGCTGGCAGCTGTATGTGTAAAACTAACAGTGTCTATCTAACGAGTTGCTGGCAGTGGCATATCTGTCTGACTCAAAATACGTGTGAGGCTTCAAAGCTCTTGCCTCACCTTTAGGTGCCAGTCCCCTCATTTCAAGCCAAAGCAGTACTGATCTCCTTAGAAGTTCCCTGCCTTATTTCCATAGAGAAGCCTAATATCATCCCTCGTTGCAGTTTAAACCTTTCTGTTTTATCTTATTTTCCTCTTCGCAGATGCTCTCTGACACTATTTGGATGCAGTTTGAGTGCAGTTATTCTAAACATGTGACAGCCCCCTTTCACAATTCAAAAAGGGTCAGACCAGAGAGAACGTAACTATCAGTAGCATGAGGAATCTCATCAGTTCTAGGGGAGGAAGATACTTAACTGGCATGGATTTGCATAGCAGTTCCCCCTCTTAGCCCCCCCCCCCTTTTTTTTTTTTAAATGGATGAAAAACAGGTCCCCCAAGATAGAGTCCGGGAAAGATGCAGCCAACGTCATCCATCGCAACTTCCTATTGGCCCATGTTACACGGGATAGTTAAATAAGAAAAGAAAAAACCAGCAGTGTTTACTCATCACTCAGTTACATAAACATTACAGGATTATGTGTAAAGCTTTGAATTTAGCTTCAAATAAGGTGAAAATAAATCATCCCAGTGGGGAGGGAGGAGAGGGAGGGGAGGGAATGGAGGGAGGGGAGGGAGGGGACGGGAGGGAGGGGACGGAAGGGAAGGGAGGGGGGGGGGAATAGAGGCAGAGAGATATTTTTATTTTGAACATTAAGTCCAGATGTATACAAGAATAAAAGTATATTTAATAACCAGTAAGCCTGGAATCCATACACCGCAAAAAGTGAAAAGAACAATTACGAAAATAACAAATCAGGAAAATTTGCTTGAAGTCC
>NC_134487.1:102140879-102185879 GCF_040206685.1 Ascaphus truei | reverse complement strand
CGCACAGTAAAGCTCCAGAAAAGAAGGGTGTGAACATGACCTGGAATTAACAGCCCGGGTCACCGCCATCTCTTCCTCACGGCACAAATGTGGCAACACAAAGAATCACGTTACATTTAATGACTTGAAGCATCTTCTTACCTGCTGTAGAGAAAGCTAGTAATGCGCTGAGCCAGAGGCAGGGCTGGAAGGGGTACATGCGTCTGACAGCCAGAGGGAAAGCAACAAGAACAGTGGTGCCTTGTTCAATAGACTCTGCGTGTTATATTGATGACTGATCCTGATCTAGTGCTGGGGGTACGCTGACTCTTGGGATGCCTGCCAAACTGTGTCTCCCTCTCCTATGACTTTGCTGTCTCTCTCCTCCCCTTTTGGTGTCTCTAATGTCAAGCTGAGGGTGACAGGCATGCGTCAGAGGGATGATGGGAAATTCCAGGGCAGCCAACGCCAAATATGAGCATGGAATGATCCCTGGGAGCTACATCACAGAGGCTCTTCTTTTTTTCTGTCATGCACCCTCCTCCCCCTAACCTTCACAATCCCTCCTTCTGCTGCCTCAGTGAAAACTGTGCGACATCCCACTTTTAACTAGGATGGTCTTGGGTTTGAGGAGCCTGTCCCATTGCCCTGAAGACCCCATCACATTTTTAGATATGTCCCAGCTGTGAAGTGTGTAAGTGCAGCTGCAGGGGCTCCCGGGCAAGCAATGTTAGCACAAGCTGCAGTCTGCTGATAGCTGGCAGTGGGACTGTGCCGAAGTGTGATGTCAGTATGTGGGAGTGTCACACACTGAAGAGGGACTGGTCCGCTATCCTACCTGCAACCCCCATGTGGATGCAGTGAGCTGTCAGCCCTGGGTTACTCTTCATTTCCCATGGTCCTGGAGTTAACATGCAGATGAAGGGGGTGGCAAGAGAAAGCTGACAGCCAGGTGTAACAAGAAAGAACAGTGAATGGGTTAGCAAAAGAGAACCAGAGACATGAAGGGGTTAACATGAGGAACATGTGAAGGAGTTCACACGAGAGTACAAATAAAGGGGTTAAGGTGTCCAAGCTTGATCTCCGATTTTTTCCCCCATCTCTAAGGTTTAGTCAGTTTAAAGGATTACTCATTACTTGTACAGCAATCTTGCCCTGGTGCTAAAGACTTCCACAAACAGCGCTGTTCAGATAGATAAAGCAATAGTCAGCACTTTATCCAGAGCAGTAGCGGATTTACAATTTTGCCGCCAATAGGCCAATACTTTTTTGCTGCCCCTAAATTTTTCGTCTCGCCTTCTCCTCAATACACATAATACTGCCCACTCCTCAATACACATAATACCGCACTCTCCTCAATACACATAATACCGCCCTCTCCTCAATACACAAAATACCCCCCCTCCAGCACACACAAAATACCCCCCCCCCCCAGAACACACAAAATCTACCCCCCCCCCACTGCAACACACAAAATGGTGCCCAGCTGCATAGGACTGCCAGGTGGCTTCCCCAAAAATTGATTAACACACACACACATTCCCAGCTAGCTCAAACTCCTACACCCACCACATCATGAATATATATTTATGCCAAAATGAGTGCAACAAAAGTATACAACAAAAGACAGAGGTGCCCAATGCTACATCAAATTGACAAAACATATATCGTAATAAGTATAAAGTTTAAATACTTCAATAATAATAGTAATTACTTGGTTATTTAGGTAAACCCTTTGGCCAAAGCATCGTAAGCCTGCATACCAAACGTCAAGGTATAACCAAAAATGCAGGTCCTAACACTAAAACTGTGAACCCTTCCTTTTACCTCTGTATGAGGGGAAGCAACTACAGTGAGTCTTGTCCATTCAGCAAAATGCCAGAACCTCCCAAGTTAAAAAGGTAGGGAGGGATGAGCTCTGGGGGGAGGTACCACCAGTTAGAAATTGATTAACACACACACATTCCCGGCTTCTTCAAAAATACTGGACACAATGGCGAAAGATGTCACACGCTCGAAAAGTTGGTGGGGAGTTATGTTAAAGACACAATCCCATGTCCATGTTTCATGTTCCTGTGTACGACAGACCCACTGTGGTCATTCTCCCTCCAGCAGAGGTAGTTGAGGATTTTACCAGGTAGTGTTAGGACCTGCAAATTGGTCATGCCGTGACGGCTGCAGACATAACGCTTTGGCCAAATGGTTTAACTAAATGACCCTTACTCATGAGAAGATTAGCACTGAAGTATTGTACAATATATTTTGTCACTTTGGATGTAGCGCTGGGCATTTCTGTCTTTTGGGGAGGTATGTTATTTATAAATGATCTGACCGTTATGGTAATTTTTTTCTAAATTTCGCTCCAAGTATGCACCATTTCATATTCTATTTTGTAAACAAATTCTGGGGAGGGTTTTGGGGATTGAGTGCCCTCACAAATTTTTTTATGAAATAGAATATGAAATTGGTGTGAAAGTTAGAAAAAATGACATAACGGTCAGATAATTTATAAATAACATAGCTGCAGACATACATGCTGAGAAATACTGATCTTAATGCTCCTCTCCAAATACTTCCAAGATTGTTGCAACACACCTCATCCTCTCACTCCCTCTCCCCCCCTTTTATCTCTCTAACACCACCTTTACTTGTCTATTACTACTACTACTACTACTACTACTGCTACTCCTCATTCCACACCACCACCCCTCCTCCTCCTTACTCACCACCACCCGCAAGAGGTATTACCTCTCATTTTTTACTGGACACAGAGGCAAAATACCAGTCAGTCCGACTCAAAACCGAAGCATGGAGAGGCCCAGCCAGTAGGCTGGAACCAACCGGAGCAGACAGGGTAACACCTTTTGCTAAAGCAGGAGTCCTGCAACTATGAAAAAAGTGCTAGATCTCAACACCCAGACCCCAGTAAGTGTGTATATGCTCTGTATTTTGTATTTCGGTGTTTCCGAGGTCTTATCCAAATAAACCTCAATTTATTTCACTGCCTTGTTTTGCCTTGTGATTGATCCCTTAAATACAAATGTGTTAAAAGACCTGATCTACCGTGACACTCAGCAAAACAAGATTGTTCGCTCTCTTTATAGATCTGGCTCTTACCTGGATATCATCCAGATATTTTTAATCCCATATCGGTTGTTGTCTCATGTGGGCAATCATGACCACCAGCATCTTTGTGAAAATCTGAGGGGACGAGGAGGCTATAAGGGGAAGAGCTGTGAACCGATCATGCTGGTTCATGGTATACATTTTTTATGTGTGTGATGGATGGGTATATGTAGATATGTGTCCATGCGACAGCTGTAAAATCTCCTGCTCTGATATATATGATTGACCAGATGGATTCCATCTTGAAGTATGTAATCTTTATTAGTTTGTTCAAGTCCTTCAAGTCGAGCACTGGATGAAAGGATCCTTCTTTTGTGGGTAGCAAAAACAGGGTAGAAAAGCCTCAACCCTTATGATCCTCTGTAGCTCTACAATAACCTGCTGCTCCACTATATCTTGTCAACATTGATGAATAACTAGTAACCTCTGAGGATCGTTGGGCATGGATGATTGCAGGAATCTTGAATGTGTGGATCTTTTTAGAAATTCTATTACGCAGCCACTCTTGATGATTTGGAGTGCCCAATGGTCGGTTGCCGATTTAGTCGAAACCTCCTTGAAATACTTCAGTCTGCCCTTTACTGTTGCTGTGTTCAAGAAGGTGGATCTGCCGAATCTCATAAAAAGGCATTTATGGAACAGGACTGACCTGTTCCATACTGTTGTCTACTTCTAGTCTTGGTCCCTTGAAGGCCCTATAACTTCAAAAAGACTGCATGTGACCTCTAGATGACTTCGCAAAACAGGGTTTTCTATTTTGAGGTAGGATGGTTCCCATACCCCCGTGACTCTGGTGATTATAGATTCGAGTTCTGAGACAAAAAAGGCTTTCCCTATATAAAAGGGATAGAAATTAACTTCGAGACATCCGCAAACCAAGGTTTGAGCTAGAGAACTTTGCATAGGGCTACTGCTATTCTAGGGATCTGCTGATCTAGCCAGAAAGTTGGGTCAAAAAAAGCATCAGAGAAAATTTAATTAATTCGACTTCACAGTGCAGCCCATTAGAATCTTTTGTTGCGATGTACCTGCTTTTATTTCTTCCTGAATACTAGAGAAACAGATTTTAATTGTTCTTACCACAGAGGCCGCCCCTGGCTTGAAGGAAGCTCCTAATGTTGAATATAATCTTTTTTCAGTCTATCCTCATCCATGTGATCCCCGATGGAAACGGTGTCATGCAGGGATATGGTTGCCCTAGTTAGTCCGTTTACTGCAGCATCCGCTCTGGATGGATTTTCCCAATCCTCCTTTGTCTTTGGTCTTCAAGCAGCAGTCCAAGATGCAGATTAAAAAAAAAATGTATAATTATCTATATAATTCCCCTTTACTAAATGCATCAATACAATCCACACAATAAGTAATTGGCTAAATTGCCAATCAATCGGCTAAGATTCGGCTGGGGGGTTCACTAAATGGCTGTCAGTGCAGCAGAAGACAACAAAAGATGCCAAGTTCTGTGGGGAAGATCATGTGACCAGGCAGTTACTAGATACAATTGGTGCACTGCTAGAGAGGGCAGAGCTCAAAAATGAGTGTGCCAGAGCCTGTTTCAGAAGAGGAAGGGGATGTGACTTTGTAAATGGTTGCTATAGAAACAAAAAATGCTAGTTATATTATAACATTAAAAATGTCATTTAGTTTTTTTTTTTTGAATGCTACAAGTATTTTCTCATAGTACAGAACCGATTTATTTAAGAAAACACACATGTAGGATATTCCTTGGTCTGCAGCTTTAAATGGGTACATTCTAATAAACTTATTTGTGGTGCGACTCTTCCAGTCTGGATATTTCCATTCACTGGATATTACCTTGTAGACCAGAATGGTTATGGGTTAACTTTCTTCTTCAGTCCATTGAAAATCTTATCCAAGGCATTTAGATCCTTTCTTCTGGTAGCGCATGGGCCGATGCCCTTTCCTTGATGAGCTTTTCCACGTTGTGGAGATTATAGCTGGAACGCTCTTCTTTGCTCTCTTCATCTGGAAAGCAGTGGAGGTATGGGTCTGACACTTTCCCGGTTTAAATCCAGACCAGGGAAGTCAGACTCGGCTTCATGTGTCACTGTGTTTGGCACGTTTCATTGAGGATTGAAAAGCTTCCGCTCTGGCTTCCTTGAAAGATTCTACAATGGAGACTTTGAATCAGATGAAAAACTCCTGGTGTGCCACTTGCCTAAGGCCGGTCTAACAAAGTTTTCCAGGGTGGCCCACAGTCAGCGAATACAATTTAAGTGCTTAATATTTTTCAGCACATTTCTTTGGTCTCCTCACAGGGTTTCCAGCAAGATATTGCCTTACTGCCAGAGGGGGGGGGGGGGGGGGGTCAAGATTAGATGTAGTAGGAAAGAGAAAACATAGAACCCAGCCAGGTAACCTCCTACAATCCTCCCTGTACCTCCACTCAGTGAAAATTCTTCTTTTATTAGAGCAGGGCCTCCTGATCCAGTCAGCTTTCTCCTACTGCCATCTGATGACATCAGCAACTGGAGCAGACCAGGAATAGAAGGCTGAGAGAACACCCACACATCGTGCTGCAATGCCACCACCAATCTGCGGAATATCATGGTTCGGTAGAGCAGGTACACTAGGCCGCATCCAAATGGGGAGCGACAGCTTGAAAGCAGCTCCGTAGCATAGTCCTCTTTCGCTGGAGGACAGACAATGGACTTGGTAGGATACAGACTTCTAATCTGTTTAGCATAACTTCCATTGGGAGGAGCATATCTTTTATGTCATACGTTGACATGGAGACAGAAGGGGGGGGTGAGAAACTCTTGCAGTATCTGGTTTGCTGTTTAAGATCTAAAAAGTTATGCATAGTTTAAATATTACAAACTCTAAAACCCAATAGTTTTACAGTACTGGAAAAAAATAATAGTAGTGTAGTAAAATGGTAGTATAGCTTATACCTGAAGCACTCATTCAGCCTCAGACAAGAGATCATGCACATCAAAAAATATTCTTGGAATTGTAATACATTTTAAGGAGGCTATATCATTGTTACATTATTATTTGTTGACAGGATATAGATCAAAATAAATTAATTGAACTATGAAAAGTAAAAATTGTAAGTCATCTGAAGTTTAGTGTCTGGTTTGTCTGAATAATTATTACACAACCTTGCATATAAATCTATGAACTAAAATTACAAGGAGTAAAATGGCAAAATAAAAAGGGACAGCAAAATGCTTGTGTGTAGCTCTGACCTACAGAGATCATGGTTTTCCACCATAAAAGACAAAATAGCCACGCAACAGTAATAAAGTTACAGCTTTCTATTTACGATTTTTGGGTAATATTTGTAGTGTCGCAAACCAGCACAAAACCCAAATACCTCTAGGCCAAGTGAATCCCTGGAGGTCAGAAATCAGTAAATTGGTGCATGTATTTGCAATACTAATTTTTTTTAAATGGGCTGGTGCTTTAAATAATGAAACACGCATATGATGTGGCAACCCCTCCTCCCCCACGAATCTGGTTCTATTGTCCGTTTTGTAAATACGTCAAATGCAGAGAGAGGACAAGGTATACTCAGTGAACTTTTAAAGATCTGACCGACAGTTCACTATGGTAACAGCATTTGAGACTCAAATGTATATTAAATTACATTTTGCTTTCATCTCTAGGAAGCAATGAATAATCATTAACGTTGCATATTTGCACTGGAAGCAAGTACAATTAGGGTCTTGAGTTATGTGAGGGATGAAATTCAGATAGCAGGTTTCATACATAACTACCTCCTACCTAGATTCTTGACAAATGTATAGTGTAGATCAGCAAACTGATGACAGCAACATGTAATCGTTGAATTACATAAATATAGCACTTGTTCACAAAACTGAAGAAAATGCACTTGCTAATGCTTTCAACGTAACCCAGTGTTGCAACTCTACATAATCTGTCTCTCTCTCACACAAAGAACCTTAGTAAAAGTGTCACTTTATATTCCCACCTTTTTTACGGACATTTTAAAGATGTCAGTCTCAAATATAATACAATTCATACCGCTAAGTCAGAAACAGAGTTTACAAAGATGCAATTTAACATAGCAGAAAGGTCATGGTACAAGACCATAAAAATCAGCCAAGAAGAAAATAGGAGGCCAAGACAACAATTTGTTTATTCAGCACTGAAATTTGCAAGATGAAATATTTTCCAGTGATTACAAGTCAGTCATTGAATCTTTCCAAATTCAACCAACACATCTGAGAAACCGTATTACTGGATAAAAATACATTCTAACTTTGCAAATAATGTTTGAATTTAGGAAGTAGTGAAGTTTCCTCAAAGAAAAAAGTTTTTCTAAAGAGACTTGAAAAAATGAGACCTTTAAAAATTCTAGCAAGCCTTTAAATTGGAGCCCTTTAGCATTAAAGGACAAGTGACAAAATGACATCAAAATCCTCAAATACTGCATTATATAACGTCCCCTCTGGCTTGCTGGTTGGGATATTGGTCAATTTTGTTAATATGTTTTAGACAGAAAAAGGTAACTGGTAACATTTACAGTGTATACAGGAAAGATAAAACAGAAGCAAGAAAACAAATTCTCTGCATCAACAGGTGATCTTAAAAAATATATTTCGAGATTGGGTCCCATATCCAATAAAAAATATCTCCACAAATGAAAATGATGCACACATATTTAGCCATTCGTAATCATATTACACAATATAAATCTTATACCCTAGCTTGAGAGGTAAATGAAGAATGTAAAGTGTACTCTTCAGAGAAATCCACTTTAAATAAATAACTGTGCCTATAAAAGCACAAAAGGGTAAGGCACCATTTTGCTTGTTTGATTGTTGTGAAACAGTGTGAATGCAGTTTACCTAACCAGGATAAAATGTGCATTTGTTGTGCAAGTTCATGCTGCAAAACTGCTGAATAATATAGTTTTACAAATCTATAAAGAAAAAAAAGTTGGTCCAATAAAGGCTATGCTGTATAAATAAGAACACAAATTGGCCATGTACTATAAAATAATAAATCAAGTAGAATGACAGCCCCTTTATTTTTTATAAGAAAAGAAACTTTAATAGTGAGGAACACAAGCAACTTCCTTTTCTGTACATTTACTACAAGTTTAGGTGTCACAGGCCAATATAGCAACATATGTACATATTGGTAGCAAAATGCATCCACTTCTGAGCGTTACATACGGTATGATCAGGAAGCTAACGTTATTGAAAATAAAACATATGGGAGAAATATTGAAATACCAACTGTACTCTTGTCACCGTCCTGATACTTTGAATAAATACAGCATTTCACAAAATTGTCCAGCATCTGCCAATTGTTTCTTTATTGCTCACAATAATTTGAATCCTTACAATTGGGATCAGACCCCACAAAACCATTGTCAGACATTTTATAGAAAACCTATAAAAGATATTTAAACTTTTATCTAATACTTTTAAAGGTATTTGGCTGTTTGACCTTTATGAGATGGTTCAGCCAGAATATTATATAAAATAACATTGTTATGAATAAAATAGGAAGATTATTTACTGCATTGAAGCAGACATTTGCACAAGACTTTTGCCACCACCAACACTTACATTTAAACACAAAAAACCAGTACACATTTTCCATTTCCCACCTTACCAACGAAAGCCAGATTTTTGTTTCTGTACTTCAGCTGTAACAAAATAACTATCTACAGCAGCAGAAGTCTGAAACGGTTTACCTCAAATTTACAGTTTTACTGTTAGGTTGTATATATGACAAAAGAAAATATTAGTGTGCAGGATCCCATAGGAATTCAATAAATTATCTTCTGCTTTTCATTGTAAGAAGAGAGTCATCTGGGTCACAAACTACCCAGCCACATCTGAAAATTGTCTTAAGAAAAAAAAAAATCCTCATCTAAAACGTGATGCGATGTTAGCCAAGGTATCGCAAAATCTCTATTTTGTTTTCTATTAGGTCACGGATGTCCTTTGGAATTTTGTTTTTATTTCTGATGAGTCCACATGACCTGAATTATCAATAGAAATTTGATGCACTGATGAAGATGGGGGTAGGGGGAGGAGGAAGACAGCTGCAGGTCAGTTTTTGTCCCTGCAAGTCAGTTTTTTTTCCTTCTTTTTCCTGCTGCAAATAACAGTCATTAGTGGTACAAAGTCTTCTCATGAGGTTGACGGAGAATTCGATGTGCCTGTCCGAAGACATAAGTGTGACATGGAGTTCATGTGTTTATTTGAAGGCTTCAAGGGAGTGTTGCATGTAAGAGCCTGAGGGAAGCGATGATGATATCGATCTAATCGCAGGTATTTCACGGTCACCAACTTTCCTGTGTTTAGAAATTGGGAAGGAAAAAAACCAAGAACCTCAATACAATGTAACAGTACTTTTTAAATACATTGTTAAGATAAGAAAAAAAGTTAGATGTGTATATCAAAGAATATCTTTACAGTTTCTTACCATCAAACCACGAGCCATGTAGTGCTTTAAAAGCATTTCCTGCATATTCTGGAGATAAACATTTAACATATACACAGCCCTGCAAAAAAAATAATAATAATAATAATGATTTATTTAGAAAATGACTTTAAAAGCCAACAAAAATAAGAAAATAAAGCGAAAAATTTACCTCGCGTGAATTTTTGTCTACAGCAATATGAACTATCCCTTCATTATCATTGCATTTCTCCAAAATAGCTTCTTGAATTGCCAAATGCCAATGATCCCCAATTTCCCTGTAAAACAGTTAATACATAATGCATGGAAAATATGACAACGTGTGGGGTGGTGGGTGTGCACATGTGTGGATATCACTTTTGTGCATTTAAAGGCTAGTAGGGGGAGGAGTGGTGGTGCATTACGATTTTTAGTTGAATGTACTTACATAACTGGATCAAACATATTGCGAATCTTTAGACAGGGTGTCAGGCTATTTGGAGGAGAATTTCTTCTATCTAAATGAAAAGCTGCAAGTTAGGGGGGAAAAAAAGACAACATTAAAAAGAATAAATATACAATCCAATGCACCACAAAGAATTACTAAGAAGATTTTACTAGCCAGTAGTTAGTGTTATCAAAAACAGTTATAGGTCTGTCACAATAGATTACTACATTTAAAAATGATTTGATCTAACAAATATTCTTTGGAATTGGTGACTGCATGATGACCCCATCAAGTGCAGTTACAAAATGTTGTTTAGCGAAGAAGAGAAGCGCGTTATAAAGTGCTTGAGACAGAGCAAGAATTATGGTCCAAAACGCTTACTAATGTTTCCTTATAAATGATGGTTGCTAGGAGGACTGAAAAACGAATTCTCAACACAACATATCGCTCAGGAGAGGGAATAGCTGGATCAACGCATTATCGATGATGCAATCAGACCGTGGCGCTTTCGTCTTCGGGCGTTTCACCAGAAGGTCATTTTAAACAAATTTTGAACCATACTTTGAACTCAAACGCTATAGTAATCTTTGTGTTTCAGATTAGATTACAACAGTTTAACACGTTTACAAGCAGTGTTGACATAATAGTCCCATCAACTTAGTTATCAGTTGATGGTTTACATTGTGTTTCGGATATGTTTTTTAGTATTTCAAGCCAGAAAACAGAAAAACAATAATTGTGGGCAGATATACTTTATTTTATGCATTTATTATACAAACCAAACTGAATCCAATGTTGATTAAAATTAGTAAATGACTCAGGCGGGAAAGTATCATTTGTGCCAAATATTTGTACTAGAATACTTCATAGTTCACAAACTTCTAATACCAAATCACTTCAAACAGGTAGTCGTAATAGAGAAATGTGAAGTACCTTGCCCTTGCCATACTTTAGGTGGTATGACAGAAATGTTATCACACGATATAGAAGGCTGAATCCATTTCCACACCAGAAAGTCTGCTCCTCCTATTCTCTGTGTCTCAGTGCGAATGCGCGATTCATTTGCAGCAAGGAAGTCAACTGCTCGGTCCCAAACCTTTTTCATTTTTTTTCTTTAAAAAACAATAAAAACAACCTTAGTAACCTAATAGCAAAAATTACCAAAGTTTTTTCCCTCCCACTCTACATTGTAACATATGCTATACATATTGTCTTTGTTAGGAACTTGTTAAGAGCCATACCCAAGTAAAGAATGGTACAGGAATTCAGAAGTTGCAGTGATCAGGATTAAAGATACCATTATTTTTTTTTAATAAATTCCCACATTGTTTAAATATTTTCAAAATAAAAAACTACTTGAGGATGTCACAATAATATGTGAGCTAAATGAAAATGTAATATGAACACCATTAACAAAAATAGAGTTGTGTCATATATTGAAAAGGACAATTTAGCTAGTTTTCTAGACTTAGAACTGTGCCTATCACACGGAGGACACAGGAGATATAAAAAAAAAAATAAAAAAAATAGGCTGACGTTTTTAAATGATCCACAAAGAAAAAAGCATAAATAAGAAATCCAAAGTGCAAGGCGCTCACTGCTAACGCCCCATCTCAAATATGGGCAGATTCAACCAGAGATAAAAAGGTACAAGTCTAAACAAGGTGAAAAATAAATATATCCTCAAACACGTTAAATAAAATTCCGACAACATTTGCATTAGTAAAGATCTGGCAATGGATTCTTGAGTCAATGAGAGAACTATTTAGCAAGCAACTCCCTCCTGTTAGAACATACTTCTTAGGATTCCTGCTCCGTGTCCCAATGGATCCTCAAGCAGGAGCTTCCTCCAACTGTAACTCTCCATGCTTGTTCGACACAGCTACATCAACTTCTACAATCCATATTTCCAACTACAGTATTCACTTTTTTCCCCATCACACTTGTTCCAACAACATCGCCAACAGGAAAAAAGAAAAAACTCGCAGCGCAAACCTTCATACAATTGGCACAACATGCTGAGCCGGATGAGAATGCTTTTCTAAAGTAGGATTACCTACGTTGCTACAGATATATAAGGGGGCATGACCATAATGAGAATCGATGATTCCTATAACAAACGAGACTCCTCCATGCTAACTAGTTACGTGACCCCCAATACCCCATTTATTTTACTTTATTTAGTATCAATAAAATTAATTTTAACTTCCATCAATCCCTTTCACCGTACCTCTTCCAACAATATTCATTTGACTGAGCTGCTACCAGGATTTATATATACTACATCACTACGTTATTAGGTGTCTGAGTGCATCCAGTGCAGACTTAATTTTTCTCCATCCACCTTGAGGTGGGAGACCCTTGCTTGCGTATACTCCTTCACCTTGTGCACCCACTTTATCTTTTATTTTAGGTATATGGGTATCTCTCATTGATTCGCAAACAATGATTTAGTAGAATTCAAAAGACACAAAGCATCCCTGAAAAAGTGAACCATTAGATGGCAGAAACGGTGCCATACGCAACTGCTGGGAGACCTTCGGTTTCCAGGGCAAACTAGCTTGAAGTAGCAGACTAAGGTAGATACACTTTTAAAAATTATAACCTAATGTACTCTCTGGGCGGAGTGGGTATGAAGTTGTCTGTCAGGAGTCTTTTTCTGTTGTGTCAGGGCAAAGGAGGCAATTAAATTCAACAAGGCCCATCGCTAAAATAAGCCAAAAAGATCTTTACACTGCTATAACCAGCCATAAAACAGAGATAGCTGCTCACACATTGGAATAAAAATTAAAAAATGTTTTAAGGACCAGCTTTCAATACATTTGACTAGCCAAATATGTTAAGAAAAGCCAATTGATATGTTGGGTAGATTGGAATTATGCAGATTACGTGTTTCAATGCATTCGACTACAAATCCATACTGATCCCCCCCAAAGTTTTCAAATTAACTTGCATTAGTAAGAGCTTTGGGAAAATGCAAGAAATTAAAGTAAGCACTACGGGGTGAAAAGACAAACATACCTGTCATGAGGCTGTATTAAGGAATCCCGTACATGTGGAATTGGCATATATGGCTGTAAATCTTTATTTTCCTGACAAGCCTCATTGTGACTTTTCAAAACATCTGAAAATAGATTATAAAATATTGTCAAGACCCGTTAAGCCAAGAATCAGTTTAAGTTTCCTTTATCCCAAAGCAGCACAAAAGGTTTGTGTACTAGCATGGAAATACACAGGCTTTTTCTGCTGTGGTGTACTGATGAAAGACAGCTTTTCAATGCAGAGTTAATACAACAATATGGAGATCGTTATAGGTAGCTAAAAATGCAATTTAAGTGTAGATTATAAAACAAAGGCTGTACTGTCTACAAAATAATACCTTATTTTATCATTTCAGATTACACTTTTTCTCTTGACAAACCGGCCAACTAATCTCACTTTATATTCTATTATGTGGCTATATGATCAAAACGTTTTAAAATCATATTGAAATCTAAATACTTACCTATAATTTTTACCACCGTGTCATACATCTGTCTAGTCTCTTCCTCTTCTTTTGTCCAGCGATATTTCATATATCGTAGAAGACCCAATACCATACCAACCCCTGGAAGATATTGTATAGTATTCAGCTACAAAAATACACTGAACCAATCTTAACATGGCAAACCAAGCAGTGAAATTGAAGCAGGGGGGTCTCCAGAGCTGATCCTCGTCAATTTCAGCTCCTGGGACCTCCTGCTTCCAGAAATACTTCCCTCAGAATAAGGGGCCGTTAGCTGCCCTCTTCTGCTGCCAGGGATCACGTAATGGCCACTGTTTAAAAGATGTCGGGCCCTGCGGACCAATAGGAAGCTGTGACATCCTCAGGTGCAGCTTCCTATTGGCCCATGTTACATGGGAGCTTTAAACTTTAAAAGCTCTGCCGGAGCGGCTACCGGCACCTACTACGGTGGAATCTCTGGAAACAGAGGGTGGGGTTCCGCTTTGGAAACCCTGTTTCAATGCTACATCAAACAAACAAAAAAAAGGTATCCGGTTTGCATTGCTCCTTTAAAATACACAAAAGGAACAGTGAATTAACCTCGCTATTGCCTATAAAGCATCTATTCCTTTCAGTTATAAAATAAAAACCTGGGCCACAGGTTGTATGTTGGTAAATAGTATCATTATGTTGTATATACCATGCTCACTGTCAAAGGACCCACCTACTAGTTAACCATTCAAAATACCTTCAAGATAAAGCTTTGCAAAAAGACCAGTGGGTGAAACATAACCTCTCTCTCTTCTCATTAAAAAAAAAATTCTAGGTCTATTGCTTTGGTGTTCTGTGGATTCAAATAAAAAAACAAAACAAAAAAACACCGGAAAAAAAATATGTTTTGGGCACTTTCCAGTACTTCATTTTACAATGGAAGATAAAGAGTAGCACACCACATTTTAAGATGAAGTCAATTTGAGGTGGTTTATTGTACAGTAAATAAAAATAAATATCACTGGTGGTGCATTTACATGTCAGACAAGTCTGCAACCCTGTCTTTCCCCCCATTATCTGTTAGCATACAATGCTTCCACTGCAGCCAGAGATTCTGGGAAATAACATGCAAATGAGCACAGTGTCATCTGGAAGGATTTTGTCCCTCATATAACGGTTAGGTTATTAAAAAAGGTTTATTAAAAGCAACATCTAAATAAGCCTTTTTTTTGCCAATTCGGTGTGCAACTGTTTATCTTCCACATGTCCTAACTGTGTGACCATCAGTGAGTGGCAAGTCTAGCACCCTTTCTTTTCATTATTTTTTTAAAAATGATTCCGCTCAATTCTTAAGTTTCAGTGTGCAAGTATTCGGATGCCGACTGTCAATTTGACAATTACAGTGTAAGCTAGGGCAGAAAATCTGGCAACTGTGCGAAAAATAGCCGTCTTTAAAAAGGTATTCTATTTCACTGCGAAATCCTCCAAAAGTTTTGCATGAAAAAGTGTGCCAATTTTCTCAGTGTTGTGCAACTCCATTGTATCTTGCCTAACAGGAATACATTTAATTGGTAACAAACATACAATATACATATTTGGCTTCTTAATAAAAGATACCACCATCACTCAGTACATCAGGATTAATCTTATTTAATTTATGAAATATGATAAAACATACCCAGAAGCAATAATGATAGTCTGTGTGCTACCATAATAAACGCACGTCGAATGCGGCATATAAAGGACATCTGTGGTCGTGTGGATTCCAAGTACTTCACGTCAGTTATATTTAATTCACCATTAGAATCACCTACGCACCTATTATAAAAAAGGTGATAAAAGAATGGTATTAAAAGCATAAAACTACTTTATTTTCATTAAAACTATAGGACAAGCAAAGACTCACTTGATTCCGACATCATTCCCAGAATTTAAAATCCATTGCAGCGAGTTATTTAACTCATTTGCATATTCTTGGCCTAAATCCTGTAACAAATGTAAAAATGGGTTAATTACCGTATTACCCAGAACAGATTATTGTATGAAACTGCTGGATGCACATATAGTGTCACAAGGAAAAAAAAGTTTCTATTTACATTGGATCCGTTTTATTATAACCGAGGGCCTCATGCAGAGAGCAGCGCTATTTAAAATTGGAGAGGGGAATAAAAAGTAGCTTTAATGGAGAGTTTTTTTCTCCATATGCAGAAAGGGCAATAACTGCATTTAGAATCCTTTCTGCATATGGAGAGTTTCAACCAGCGATATGAGCGCTGTTGAAACTAGTGGGGAAAAAAATCGAGGTTTTTTTTTTTCCTCCCCCACCGGCCGCCGAGCGCCAGCTTCTTGGTGGAGAAGCAAAATGTAGAAAATCTCGCCATTTTTTTGGCGCGAACAGCCACTAGATGGCGTTCGCGGCTCTCTGAATACGGCCGTTTTAAACACTGGAGAGATTAGGTTCTCTCCAGCCGCGCGGCGAGTTTCAGGAAAAAAAAAAAAGGCGCTTTTTTTTAAAACTCGCCATTATCTGCCTTTCTAAAGGCAGAATTCGGCAAAACATGCCGCTTTCCCTGTTAGCGCTGCTCTCTGCATGAGGCCCCTTATCTGGTAATTGTTCTTTTTCACGTTGGCTAATAATGGCTGCATAATTAGTTCAAACTAAACACTGGGGGAAAGGTCTGGATCAAAATAGATCGCCATCCGGCATGGAAAAATCCCAGGGGCCCAAAATGTTACCTTGGGCGTTAAAAGCGGTGCTGTATCTGCTGGCTGAACTGTGATTGGGGTTGGGGTGAAGGGGGTAGGGGTGTGCACGCGCATCTGACAGATCTGTCAGGAACAATCCCCGCCTCCCTTTTCCCGCCATGCTTAGGTCTGCTTCAAAGCGAAAGGAAGAGAGCAAGGGACTGAGGGGAGCTCTGTGAGACTGCATACAGCAGCTGTAACAAGCATACAGACTTCTGCCTTGACAGGCAAGGACTGGAGGGTCGCAACCCCTGCACCTCAATTCCTACCTCACCCTGGGACTCACTTTTTTTTTCTCCATTTTCCCCCCATTATTTCTGTGATCAAGAATTGGAGTGCTGTTGTCACTACAAATTCTACCTCACCCTGGGACTAAATCTAAATCCCTTCCCCCACCCCTGGGACTACATCTTCTGCAGTGCCCGGTCAGCACTATGGCAGTTTAATGAATAGCCCCCTTAAGTGTAGTTTCAGTATAGCGATATGTAGAGATAAGCACACAAAATAATTTTTAATTTATCTTGAATATACCAGATTTCCAGTAAGGTTAGATGACTATTACAACTCCAAATATCAATACACTCACCTCTAAATAGTTAATTGCCTCCTGGATGGAAATTCTGCTGTGATCTCCGTCACCACACATATGATCTCCTACCAGGATTAAATATAATGAAACAAAGATTAGCAGATGTGAAAAATACATCATTTTTACTATTGATAAAAAAAACTACATGCTTAAAAACACTTTCCAACACAATGAAGTAGCACAAAAACATTGCATACAGAGCAAAAATATCAAAGTTTTTGAATTCTGAAGATGCAGAATGTAGAACAATCTATTCGGCTAGAATACACAAAATAAATGTATTTGAAAACACACAGTTCTGTAGTTTACAGTCAAAAGTTGGTGCAAGGTGGCACAATATAAAAATTAAGAGGTAAGAGAAAAAGGTAGTAAAAAAAAAACCCATTCAAATCATATGGATTTCTGATTGCTCTTACAGAGCATGTTGAAACGATGGAATCATTTATGCATCTGTTCACCTACTCATCAGCCAAACATTACTTTTTTTTGTTAACCTTTTAGTTTGGCATAGGCAAGACAGTTAATAGCAGTGATACGTTTCATGGATTAAAATGTATGAGTATTTGGGTGGGTTAAATAAGATAACCAATAACCAAATTCTCGTCTCTTAAAAAAAAAAAAAAAACAGAAAACCTTCAACTTGTGTAGAAACACTACATATTAAATCCATTACCCATAACTGCCAACAATCTAGTGGCACTGCACTTTAAAAAAATAAATAATGGACACTATAGCAAGATCTTCTAATCTAATCTTATCGCACTGTATTTACCAAATTAGTACATTAGATGGTGACTGCTTTGTAAAGTTACCTTGTTTGCCAACCTTAATAAGGACAAGTCAATACTCAAAAAATGTGTTTCTAAAAACAAACAAGAAATTAAAATTTAATATCGATTGTAAGCTCTTCGGGGCAGGGACGTTTCCTAAATGTCACTTATGTCTAAAGCACTTCTTCCCATGATGTATTATTTGTTATTTATAGGATTGTCTCGTGTATTACTGCATGTGTACATTGATGGCGCTATATAAATAAAGTTATACATACATATAGACTAGGACTTGGTTAAACTGCAACTTAAAAAAATGGTTGGGACAAATCTACAAAAATAAAAAACAGTTACCTGCCGTTTTTGCCAGTTTCTCATGTAGTTCGTGTAATGTGTTCATCAGGATATTTTTCTCACTTATCTGAAATAAAAATAGTGTCTTTAATCATTTCTATTAAAAATCAAATGAATTATGAACACAGTGTGATATGGAATTTAGTGAAACAAAAGTTAGGCTGAGTGCCCACTGCTCGCACTGCACTGTTCCCAATGCAGCGCACACAGTACAGCCCTCTATAGGGCCAGCCCCAGTAACAACTGTGCGCGCCTGCAGGAAGCGCTATCGCCGAGCGTTTGCCACGTCATGGTGGCGGTTCAGCCAATGAGGGCAAAACAGCGGCGTGATGTCATGGCCGCGGCGCCCCCACCGCAAATTGCCTGGAGCCCACCAGATCGCTCTGATGCATGAACGAGCGTCGCCAGGCACCCAGTCGCGTGCGCAACGCGCGCACTGGGATCGTAGCAGTCACAGGTCACCAATCAATTTCATCTGTCTCGCCAATCGTCCACGAGCGTACGTGGCCGGACACTGAGATTTATTGAACTCAACGCGTCAAGGGCCAAGCACGCTCAGCGGCAGCGTGGAGGCACCCTTATTAAATGTGGAGGAAACAGGAGGGCTTCAACGGTAGCACCACAGGCGCAATTTTGGCCCCATCAGTAATGTCATTTAGCAGCCCAACAATGAATTGGTAACAAAACAGTTGTTTAAAGTGGCAATCTACAATGCTCTTTTTTTTCTTCTCTTTTTAAATCAACCTGAACCAAGGGGAATTCCATGAGCTAAACCTGTGCTCTTCCAAATTCCAGTCCCTTAGAACAAAAAAAAGCTGTGTGTGCTGTGCACGCGCATAGTAAGTGAAACTTCTTTGACTTTTGTCACAGAAATTGACTTATAACGCGCGTGCTCGGCACACGTGTCAGTCAGTGTATGTGTCAGTGTGTCAGTCAGTGTGTCAGTCAGTGAGTATGTATGTGTGTCAGTCAGAGTATGTATGTGTGTCAGTCAGAGAGTATGTATGTGTGTTTGTTTGTGTGTGTGTCAGTCAGTGTATGTATCTGTGCCGGTCAGTGTATGTATCTGTACCGGTCAGTGTGTGTGTGTCGGTCAGTGTGTGTATTTGTGTCAGTCAATGTGTGTGTGTGTGTGTGTGTGTGTGTGTCAGTCAGTCAATGTGTGTGTGTGTGTGTCAGTGTGTGTGTGTGTGTGTGTGTGTCAGTGTATGTCTCTCTCTCTGTGTTGTGTGTATGTGTGTCAGTCAGTGAGTGTATGTGTGTCAGTCAGTGAGTGTATGTGTGTCAGTCAGTGTGCGTGCGTATGTGTGACAGTCAGCGTGCGTGCGTATGTGTGACAGTCAGTGTGCGTGCGCGTGCGTCAAAGTGTGCGTGCGCGTGCGTCAAAGTGTGCGTGCGTCAGTGTGTGTGTGTATGTGTTTATTGGCAGCAGTACCAGCATCATGAATGTTGAGCGGGTGGGGGAGCTCACAGTGGGGGGGAAGGAATAGGCACATCATTCAGGGGCGGTGTTCGGTACATCACTGGGGTGTGCGTGCGTGCGTCAGTGTGTGTCAGAGTGTGCGCGTGCGTCAGTGTGCGCGCGTGCGTCAGAGTGTGTGCGTGCGTCAGAGTAAGTGTGTGTGTGTGTGTCAGAGTCAGTCAGTGTGTGTGTGTCGGTCAGTGTGTGTATTTATGTCAGTCAATGTGTGTGTGTGTGTGTGTGTGTCAGTCAATGTGTGTGTGTGTGTGTGTGTGTCAGTCAGTCAATGTGTGTGTGTGTGTCAGTGTGTGTGTGTGTGTCAGTGTATGTCTCTCTCTCTGTGTTGTGTGTATGTGTGTCAGTCAGTGAGTGTATGTGTGTCAGTCAGTGAGTGTATGTGTGTCAGTCAGTGTGCGTGCGTATGTGTGACAGTCAGCGTGCGTGCGTATGTGTGACAGTCAGTGTGCGTGCGCGTGCGTCAAAGTGTGCGTGCGTCAGTGTGTGTGTGTATGTGTTTATTGGCAGCAGTACCAGCATCATGAATGTTGAGCGGGTGGGGGAGCTCACAGTGGGGGGGAAGGAATAGGCACATCATTCAGGGGCGGTGTTCGGTACATCACTGGGGTTTGCGTGCGTGCGTCAGTGTGTGTCAGAGTGTGCGCGTGCGTGCGTCAGTGTGCGCGCGTGCGTCAGTGTGTGCGTGCGTCAGAGTAAGTGTGTGTGTGTGTCAGAGTCAGTCAGTGTGTGTGTGTGTCAGTGTGTGTATGTGTCAGTCAATGTGTGTATGTGTCAGTCAATGTGTGTATGTCAGTGTGTGTGTGTGTGTCTGTCAGTGTATGTGTATCTCTCTGTGTGTACACACCGTATGTCTCTCTGTCTGTGTCCTGCCCCCTCTCTCCTGACTACCCCCACCCCCGGCGGAGCTGCGGACCAGGGGGGCTCAGTCTGAGTCTTCTGAGCAGATACACCCCCACCCCCCGGCGGCGCGCTCAAGCTCCTCCCTTCCCCACAACCCGGCGGCGCGCTCAAGCTCCCCCCTTCCCCACCCCCCGGCGGCGCGCTCAAGCTCCCCCCTTCCCCACCCCCCGGCGGCGCGCTCAAGCTCCCCCCTTCCCCACCCCCCGGCGGCACGCTCAAACCCCCCCATGCCCAGGCTGTTAGGAGCGGCGCGTCCATCGGCATGGCAGCGGGCGGGGAACAGCGCCGCTGCCAGCTGCTTCTGCGCATGCGTGGCGCACGGCATGGCAGCGGGCGGGGAACAGCGCCGCTGCCAGCCGCTTCTGCGCATGCGTGGCGCGCTCAAGCTCCCCCCTTCCCCACCCCCCGGCGGCGCGCTCAAACCACCCTATTCCCAGGCTGTTATGAGCTGCGGCGCCGGAGGCAGCCTCCCTCCTCCTGTCCATCGGCATGGCAGCTGGCGAGGAACGGCGCCGCTGCCAGCCGCTTCTGCGCATGCGTGGCCCGCGGCATGGCAGTGGGCGGTGAACGGCGCCGCTGCCAGCCGCTTCTGCGCATGCGTGGCGCGCAGCATGGAAGCGGGCGGCGGAACAGCGGCAGTTTTAGGAGGGTGAGGCGTGTGTGGGAGGGTGAGGCGTGTGTGGGAGGGTGAGGTGTGTGGCGGCGATTAGGAGCGGCGCCACATGTGTCAGGGGGCGTGTGAGCGGAGCGGCGTCCATTACGTGACGTCACTTCCGTTTCACATTTTGCCCCCCATCTATCCAGTTTTATCCCATCAGAGGTGCCACTAAAGAAGTTTCACTTCAAAAACTGTAGGTATCTTGGGAACCAAGGGGTCCCTGGAACCAAGGAAATAGAATGGTCGAGCCATTCTTGGGAGAGACCCCTGCGTCCTCCCCATCCCCCAACTCCAAACCAGTTAAAAAAAAAAGTTCAATAAAAATTTTTTAAAAAAATGGGCAGCTGGGATTTCTATTTTAAATACTAAATATCAAACACCACTACTCACTTGAACACTTGCAAGCTCATCAGACGGACTTCTTACTATAAAAAAAGGAAAGTTGGTTATAATTATGTATGATGTATTGGCAAAAATATGTCTTTAACTTAAAGCAGCAATACAAGCTCTTTTTTTTTTTTTTATTACCCAGGAATGAAGCAGAGTCTCCAGAGCTGAACCCCGTTAATTTCAGCTCCGAGGACACCCTGCTTCGGGATATACTTATCTCCATAGTAGATGCCAGTAGCCGCTCAGCTAACAGGGACCACGGCCGCTGTTCAAAGCTCCCGTGCCCTGCGGGCGAATAGGAAGCCGTGACATCGGGTGCAGCTTTCTATTGGTCCGTGTGACACGGGAGCTTTAAACTATAACGCCCAGCTAGCTCGGCCGGCATAGCTACCGGCACCTACTATGGAGGCGAGTATCTCCAGAAGCATGGGGTCACCGAAGCTGAAGCTAATGGGGTTTAGCTCCGGAGACATCCTGCTTCAACCCTGGCTAAAAAATTTTTTTTACAAATTGCTCCTTCATTATTTGGTAAGCTATATATTGGAAATTAACATTTTAATACAGCTGTAAAATGACAGTTTTACTTCTAAATGGATTAATGCTGCTATATGATGCATACTTTAGATCAGGGGTGCTCAACACCAATCAGGCCAGGTTTTCATGATTTCCCAGCGTCAGCACATGCAGCTCTCTGAGCCACCTAGCGTTGAAGTTGACTGATTGAGCCACCTGTGCTGAAGCAGAGACACCCTGAAAACCTGACCTGTTGGGGGGGCTTGAGGACTGGAGTTACGCACCACTGCGTTTAGATGTTTAAAACGTAACATATTAGGAAGTCAAACCTTTTCTCCCATAAACATTGCATGCAATATCAGTGCTAGAAAGCTAAATACATATACACATTTTTTTCAATTTAGAAGCCCGTAGAATTATTTTCACCTATAAGAATGTAAGCAGAAGAGAAAATTCCCTGTGCAATTTTTGAAACCTTGAAAAGACCTTACACTATGTGTATGTGAGAACACAGCGCTTACAGTGGAGGGGAGAAATATCCCAATCAGTGAGGAAATTCAGAAACACTAAGCCAATATTTAGTTTATCTAATTGTATTCTGCTTTTAACCTTATAGCTTGCTTATCTATCTAAATAATAAAAAAAGGTACCCACGTTAAAAAGTTTCTGCTCGAAAACTGCTTTGGTGAATGTTATAGAATAAATTCTAAGTCTTACCTTTAAATTACAATGTTAACTCTCAATTAGTTTATTGCTCAAAATATTGTATCTGTGCACGACAAGTGAAAAGAAAACCCACACAGAATGTAGGACGTGTGCATCATTTAATAATTCATTTTTGTCTCTACATAGAAAACCATATGGAAATTATACATTAGCTACAGTAGAAATAGTAAATATAGAACAAACACATGCTAATCAATTATTTTACACCTGCACTGCCACTGCATACATGAGCATCATGCCTCATTTGTCTTGATAACAAAATCTTACAGGATCTCTTTACACAGTCCCTCCCTTCCCCTGGAATGGACACATGGCATCCACAACAGTTTAAATAGAATCCACAATACAGGCATACCCCGCATTAACGTACGCAATGGGACCGGAGCATGTATGTAAAGCGAAAATGTACTTAAAGTGAAGCATTACCTTTTTCCCACTTATCGATGCATGTACTGTACTGCAATCATCATATACGTGCATAACTGATGTAAATAACGCATTTGTAACAGGCTCTATAGTCTCCCCGCTTGCGCACAGCTTCAGTACAGGTAGGGAGCCGGTATTGCTGTTCAGGACGTGTTGACAGGCGCATGCGCGAGCTGCCGTTTGCCTATTGGGCGATATGTACTTACTCGCGAGTGTACTTAAAGTGAGTGTCCTTAAACCGGGGTATGCCTGTACACTTAAAAAAAGATTTTCTTTTAATACCTCCTTTCATGAAATCTTACTTCCTATTCCGCACAGATCCCAGTCTAATCTTGTAGCCAAAATGCACTAATTCAAGTGCCATATGCCTACCTAGTATTCCGTGGCAACAATGCACACGCTCATTACTTTTTGAGTAGCACAAGTGGTACCACAGACATTTATGCACTTGGGCAATGTGATAGCTGCTATAATCACTCTCCCATTGGAATTGAACGTTTTGCCGTGACCCAATCGCAAGTCGCTGCTGGGACTACTCACCGCAGGACAGCTTGCCTCCGATCGGATCTCCCCGCTGGCTGCCATCTTGTAAAGTCCACTCGGACGCCGCCATCTTTAAAAGGTGTCAGCAGGGCACCTTATGGGGTCACCATTTGTAAGTGCATGCGCGCAGCAGGGCACTCTGCCAGCAGCCAGGACACATTTTTACATTTCCTGTGGGAGGAGCAAGGAGTGGACCTTTAAAGATGGCAGCCAGCCGAGAGCAGAACTTTGAAGATGGTGGCGGCCGGTCTGGAGATCCGATGAGCTGTGAGAATTTCAGTGGCGAGGCGCCCTGCGGTAAGGTGTCCTGCGCAGAGTAATCCCAGCTGCGACTTGCATTGTGGTGGAGCACCAGTGGCGTATTGGTGCAGGCCAAACGTCCTAGACCGCTCTAATGCCACAGCAGCAAACCGCCCCAGACAGAACAAGAAATCGCACAGAGTACTGAGGGCAACATGGATAATAACCATAACATAAAGTTACAAGAGAATAAAAAAAAAAATAAGAATACCCATTAATCTAATCAAAACATTATCCACTTATTTTTCACCCTCAATCATTGTCCATTTATAATGCAATAGTATATAAATATTCAGGGAGTCTTTCACGTAAATAATTCTTAGTGCTCTTGATTTAGGCTAAGACACTTGTATGCAAGAAAATGTCTCTATATTAGACTTTTTCTCCTAAAATAGAGACTTTTTCTTATACACCATTTATAAAGCAATGTTGACCTCTGGAGAAACAATATTACAGCATACCACTGATCCAAACCTCTATCCTCCCTAAAGGTTAGTAAAATAATCCCATTCAAGAAAAGGCAACCTGATTGATGCACACAAAAATAATAATAAATTTGTAAGCCATAGAATCTACAGGTACATTTTCATCTTCGTAAAAACAAATGGTTTATAGTTTTTCTTTTAAGGTTTTAAAAGCATATTGAGGTTAGGATGCACGCACGCACATTCCAGGTAGCACAGACAATGTAACCAGGGTGGTCAAAAATAATCTTTTTAGGAGCCAGTGTTTTGTTAGGCACATGGGCGCATTCCAGCTACCCCACTGGCACGCCTCACCGTTGTTGACGGTGTCACTTTGTGTGTGTGTGTGCGCGTGTCAGTGTGTATCTGATTACTTTGCTATTGTATCTGTGATATACACACACACCTCCACCCCCAGACCACCATTTAGTCCCGCCCTGATTTCTCACATGGCCAATACCTTGTGCTCTCTGATCCTCCTGCTATCTTATCTCCCCCCACACTGCGTTGCACAGCGGTGACTTGACCGGTCAATCATCATTGCGCACAGCACAGGCGCCAGTGGGAAAGTTAAGGCACCTGGAACTTTTCTACCCCTGAACGTAACATTACATAACTTTCAGCTCTCCACAGAAATGTACTGTGCCGAAATGCATCCACATACTTTTACAATGGGCCGCAATAGCGAAGAAATGCACCATTGTTTCTAATACTTTATTAGATATTAGCTACTGATTATAATTCACTTATATGAGAAATGCTCAAACCCAATTTTCAAGGGCTACCAACAGGCCAGGCTTTCAGGATTTAACACATACTTATCCTATTACCTTAGTCTCGTCACAAAGACAACGTGTTTAGTATGTATTGCTTGTTGGTATGACTGAGCTCTTCTGACAGATTATCCATATTTCAGTTTACAAAACGTACTTTATACTAAATTCAGAGGTCATCTATTTCTCCGAAAAATCTTACCTGCCATTCTGAACTACATCTAGAGATGCCTTTATGCCTATAAAGCTCAGAAATTAACTTGTGCGACCCAATAAAAAGTGTTGCAACCCGAGGAGTCCCACAAAGATCAACAAAAAGAAAAATACATTGTACAGATCATGTGAAAAGAACCTAGAAGAAAGCACAAAGAATGCCTCCAATAGTGAAGTATATAAAAGTAATTTAATAGATAAAGTAAAATTAAAATACACTCACAGTACTGGCAATAAAAGCACGTAAATTACACGCTGGAGTCGTCTCCTAAATCATAAGCGTCCCTCTGTTGCTCCTTATCGCTGCTCAGGTCAACACCTGAGCAACGGAAGGGTGGCTTATGATTTAGCAGACGACTCCAGTGTGTACTATACGTGCTTTTATTGCTAGTACTGTGCGAGTGTATTTTCATTTTACTTTATAAAATTACTTTGACATACTTCACCATTGGAGGCATTCCCTTGTGCTTTCTTCTGGGCTCTTTTCACTTCAATTCTGGTGTTAAGGATTACCCCCATGAAAGCCTGGCTCAGATACTCCACAAATACATTTTACAAAACAACTTCCGCAGTGTGGCACTTTTCCTACTGCTGCCCAAACTCTCATAGCATTTTTATTACTATTTTTGTTTACATAGCTTTGTTAGTATTATCCTTATAACAATTAGTACCAACAGTAGTAGGACAGATTGATAAGGATTTCAAGTACTAAAATCCTAATTATAGCCATACCATTTCTATGAGCATACAACATGGCTTTTCAATTCTATTGGACAGATTATACAAAGTTGAACTACAATTTTAAGTGCATTTTTCACTTTTAGTTTGGATACAGTTAAAGATATGTTTTATTGGCCCATTCCTCTCCTTATCAGAGATCCACATGGGAGAAAGATGCAGCTGTTGAAGTGTCTTTAATTAGAGAAGTAAATGGTACGGTGCCCAGATAAGAAAATAAACACATTTAGTAAACATGACAATGCTCTTTGTACCATATTCATATTTAGGCTATAAAATAGAAAGGATATAGGCTTTTTAAAAGGAAATTTGCATTCTAAATTTGAAATAAAAAAAAGTAGTTAACACCGCGTACGAAAAAAAAGAAAAGGGTGGCACTGTGTACCCGGAGTACCATCACCCATCGTCCAATGGGAGACCTGCACCTTTTCTGTGAGCAACAGTAATCAAAGCCTGAAATGTCATCCCAAACATGTTTACAAACCAATTATATCTTTTAGATATACCTAAAAGTACTGTTTCAATCACCCACATATAACCCCTTAAATATGTGTCTGACTGGTTTCCTTTGGCCCATTGGACATGCTCTGCAGAAAGAATCAGGAGGTTTTGTGAGGATTCCTGCACTACAAGATTGTAAGCTCTCACGAGCAAGGCCCTCATTACCTTATCTGTGCGTATCAATCTCGTATACAATTTATACTATAACCCCATTGTACCAGGCTGTACAATATGTTGGTACTTTACAAATAAATAATGCTACAAGAGAAAAAAACAGCTTCTACAGCACTGATCGGCAAAAAAATAAAAAGGGTATATAAAAAAAAGGGGGGGGGGGCGTGCTTTAAGAAGAAACTACATCTCACATGGGGCAGAAGAGAGAGGTTTAGGACAAAAGGTGCTTGATTTATCACAGTGAGAATTAGAGGATATTTTAGTTGTGGGAAATGGGAAAGAATTTTGAGGCATCATTAAAACTGTGCCTCGCAAGACCTATTTGTGTAGCAATGTGTGCAGACAGTAAAACATCAGCACTCCAGTGGGTGGACTGATGCAAAAGCCAATATTGAATGATAAAGTTTAAAGACAATGAATTCATCAATGTTTCAGTCCCTACAGGGACCTTTTTCAAGATGGTAAAACAGACTTAATGGGGGTCAGCTGGTAAAACCATTTTTCAAGTCTTGATTATAAATCACCTTCAAAAACATTAAAAGGAGCAATCCACAATAAAAAAAACCCTTACTGTACTCGAACCAGGCCATTTACAGAGCTGAACCACGCAATGTTCCGCTTCATAAACCCCCTTGGTTCCCAAGATACTTACTGGTTAAGTTACCGGTATTACTTCCTAGTTTGTAAGAGGGGATTTACGTGGCCAGCTACCTATTTGCTGGTGATTTGGCAGACTTTTTTTCCCAGAGGGAGACTTAAACCCGGTAACTTCACCGTTAAGTATCTTGGGAACCAAGAACGGCTCCGCTAAAAAAGGACCATAAGTATGATTTTGGGGTTTACCATTAAAAAACATATAACACCAAAAATACTGTACATGTCTCATCACAGCATAATTCAGGGGTGCGCAAACTGGGGGGCGCCTGAAGTGTTCTGGAGGGGCACGGTGCTTACAGAGGTCCCTCGCTCATCCCCACAACATTTAAATTAAATGCCGGAGGAACGCGAGAGTCCTCTGCAAATCCTTTACCTCGTCTCCAGCGGCTTCTGGTGACGTGTCGCCATGGCAACGCCGAGTAATTTCATATGAGGTCAGAAAATGCACTGGGGGCAGACAAAAACATTTGCATACCCCTAGCATAATTAATACTTCTAAAAAGTATTACAAATTCTTCCTAATACATTAGCAGGAATTTAGATTAGACAATACAAGGGAGTTACAATTTTTTAAATGTTAAACCAAAAAAAGGGAGCAAAACAATGGGTCAATGAGAAACACAACCAGTATAAATTAAACCAGATGGTTGGGCGAGTTCCACACTATCAAAGTTGTGTTCACGTACATTATGGTAAATCTGTTAGAGCAGTTTTTTGGGCATGAACTGGAAAAGCTACAAAAGAATTACTAAATTGCCCAACACAAACTTGAATTATTAGCATAAAACCAGTCGGGATGCTGAGCTGAAGCTTACTCCATGCCTCATTTTGCCCATATAAAACATGGCAACTCTGGCAAAGATGTAAGCTACCAGGAAATATCTTAAAGCAGCAGTGGACAAAAATAAAACACCCTTAAGTATTAAGAATACCATTCTTGGTACTCGTAACAAAGCTCTGTCCTGGATCTCCTCTTACCTCTCCCACCGTACGTACTTTCAGTGTCTCTTCTGCTAACACCTCCTCCTCCTCTATTGATCTCTCTGTGGGGGTACCCCAGGGCTCTGTCCTGGGACCCCTTCTCTTTTCTCTGTACACACTTTCTCAAAGTGACCTAATCACATTTCTTGGGTTTAAAATATCACCTCTATGCTGACGACACACAAATTTACATTTCAACCCCATGCCTTATACCTGCTGTACAGACCAAAGTTTCTGAATGTTTCTCTGCGATATCATCCTGGATGGCCCTCCGCCGACTTAAACATGGCAAAAACAGAGCTCCTTATACTTCCTTCCACATTACTGTTGGAAGTACCATCATTGATCCAGTAGCCCAAGCACGCCGCATAATGGGGTCACACTCGACTCCTCTCTCACATTCAAAACATATCTAAAACCTGTCGCTTTTTCCGCCGCAATATTACAAAGATACACCCTTTCCTCTGTTGCTCGACTGCTAAAACTCTGACTCAGGCCCTCATTCTCTCCTGTCTCGACTACTGTAACCTCCTGCTGTCCGGCCTTCCTGCCTCATTTGTCTCCCCTACAAATCTATCTTAAACGCTGCTGCCAGAATCACTCAACTCTTTCCTAAAATCTGTCTCAGTGTCTCCCCTGCTGAAATCACTCTCCGGGCTTCCTATCAAATCCCGCATCTCACACTCAATTCTCCTCCTCAATTTTAAAGCTTTACAATCTTCGGCCCCTCCTTACATCTCAGTCCTAATTTCTCGCTATGCACCATCCCGACTCTTGTATTCTGCTCAAGGATGTCTTCTCCCTACCCCATTTGTATCTAAAGCCCTCTCCCGCCTTAAACCTTTCTCACTGACTGCCCCATCCCTCTGGAATGCCCTTCCCTTTAATACCCGACTAGCAACCTCTCTATCCACCTTTAAGACCCACCTTAAGACACATTTGCTTAAAGAAGCATATGAGTAGCACCGTGGCTAATACTATACACCAGGGTTTCCCAAACTTTTTTTTCCGTGACCCGGTTATTTTTTGAACTTCTCCTTCGTGACCCACTAAAAATTTTATCGCCTATACTGGCCTATAGGGCCTACACAGACACACACACAGCCACTGATACACACACACACAGCCACTGATACACACACACACAGCCACTGACAGACACGGAGCCACTGACACACACACTGATACATACACACAGCCTCTGATACACACACACACAGCCTCTGATACACACACACGCAGCCACTGACACAAACACGCAGCCACTGACACACACACACACGCAGCCACTGACACACACACACACACGCAGCCACTGACACACACACACGCAGCCACTGACACACACACACGCAGCCACTGACACACACGCAGCCACAGAGATACACACACACACACACTCGCTCTCCCCTATACCCACACAGACACAAACAGTGAATTACAGGCAACGACGGATGTGAGTGACTGGAGAGGGGGCCAGGGGCACTTGGGTGGGAGGGAGGGGGCCAGGGGCACTTGGGTGGGAGGGTGGGAGGGTGACCAGGGGCACTTGGGTGGGAGGGGGACCAGGGACACTTGGGTGGGAGAGTGGGAGGGGGACCAGGGGCACTTGGGTGGGAGACCAGGGGCACTTGGTGGGAGGGTGGGGGACCAGGGGCACTTGGGTGGGAGGGTGGGAGGGGGACCAGGGGCACTTGGGTGGGAGGGTGGGAGGGGGACCAGGGGCACTTGGGTGGGAGGGGGACCAGGGGCACTTGGGTGGGAGGGGGACCAGGGGCACTAGGGGGACCAGGGGCACTTGGGTGGGAGGGTGGGAGGGGGACCAGGGGCACTTGGGTGGGAGGGTGGGAGGGGGACCAGGGGCACTTGGGTGGGTGGGAGGGGGACCAGGGGCACTTGGGTGGGTGGGAGGGGGACCAGGGGCACTTGGGTGGGTGGGAGGGGGACCAGGGGCACTTGGGTGGGTGGGAGGGGGACCAGGGGCACTTGGGTGGGTGGGAGGGGGACCAGGGGCACTTGGGTGGGTGGGAGGGGGACCAGGGGCACTTGGGTGGGTGGGGGACCAGGGGCACTTGGGTGGGAGGCAGTGACTGGGTGGGGTGACTTACCTTGCCGCCGGACGCTTTCCCCTGCTGCCCCCGATATCCCCTGCTGCCCGGGACGGGAGGTGGGCTTGGGGGGACGGGAGGTGGGCTTGGGGGGACGGGAGGTGGGCTCGGGAGGGGGTGCCACGGGAGGTGAGCTCGGGAAGCTGGCTGCGGGGGGAAGCTGGCCGCGGGGGGAAGCGGGCCGCAGTAGGAGCTTGAACTTCCCCCTCCGTCCCACGTAACGTGTGGGCCGCAGAGGAGCTGGTACTTCCTCCTCCGTCCCACGTTGGGAGCGGGGGGGGAGGAAGGGAGCAGGCCCTGCGCAAGCGCGCGGGACCGCAGGGGGAAATCGGCGGCATTTTTTTAAAATTGAGCAGGGGGGACGGGAGACACCGCGCGGCCAGCCTCGCTGCGACCCGGCAATTTTGGTGCCGTGGCCCGGTGCCGGGTCGCGACCCACCGTTTGGGAAACGCTGCTATACAAGATACATAAAGCTTGGCCCCCTGCAAACGCACTCCTACTGTCTCTGTACGTTCTTTCTACCTACCAATTAGATTGTAAGCTTTTCTGAGCAGGGACTACTCTTCCAACATTTTACTCTTAGGTCTGAAGCACTTACTCCCATGATCTGTTATTTGTATTATCTGTTATTTAAATGATTGTCACGTGTATTACTACTGTGAAGCGCTATATAAAAGACATACAATTAAGTCAAACCGATTTTTTGGAAGTCCGCGTTTTGTGGTGCGCGAGGCAGGTGCATTCTGGCCGCCCCCACCTCTTTCAGTGTGTCGGTAGGTATCAGTGACATGCTGACATAGACACACGCAGAGACAGAGGCTGGCAGACACGCTTTGTATATTGAGAGCAGGTTGCGCCTGAAGCTCACTGCCTCAATCCCGCACGGCTCTATCTCCTGTTCTCCAATTCCTCGCTGAGCGCGGCCAGTCGCAGAGTACTTGATCCGGCTTTAATGTCCCATTCACAAAGGATCGGGCGCACTGGCCAGTCAGCACTACAAAGCACAAGCGCTGGCAGGGGGGAGATTTTAGGTGCCAGGGATTTTTCTATCCCATCTTAAAGCATTTCTGGTTGAAACGTGCAATTGCAGAGTAATGTAAAAACTAATGTATTCTCAATAATCCAAGGTACTGTATATAGAACAAAGTTCCGTAATTACAGTGCTCAAATGTGTCAAGACACTAATCGCATAAATGTTGAATAGTCAATATATAGCTTGATTGAAGAAAACAGATGAAACAGGTGACCTAAATGACAGTGAGTGCTGGAGTATACAGGTATATGCTCATGTGTGAGATGCATAGGATGTATGTTCTGGTAGGTGACACATGTGAGAGATAATAAATACTACCCACTACGTCACCTCCTATTAGGACTGCTTCTCCAGAGTATGTAGAACCATGTATAATGTCCCAGCAAAACCAAGGTATATCAAAATAGGTTAGTTACTCACATCAGGTCATCTGTATTTCCTCCAGTAGCGTGCATAAGATAGTAGAGGCAGAATGAATCATCCCAGAAGGGAAAGGAGATGGGGCATAGCCGTGCAAGCAAGGAGTGAATCCAGTGCCAAAAGGATCCGATGAAAAATGCTTTCTTAGTAAGACAACATGGTGCAGACAAGTAAAAGATTCCTCTTACGCGTTTCACACCGCACGCGGTGCTTCGTCACAGAGATCCTTTTGGCCCTGGATTCATTCCTTGCTTGCACGGCTGTGCTCCATCTCCTTTCCCTTCTGGGATGATTCATTCGATTCTCAATAATCTCCTGCTAAATTGTGTTGGAATATTAAATGTTTTTAGAACAATCTTAAATGATGAATCAAACATTGAAAATAAGAGGAAATTTTTCCTATTTCCATTTTAACTGCAGTACAGTTTCCTAAGGGGTTGTACCTAAAAATGTGCATTCTTACAAATAAGTTGAGACACTATGAACCATTTATTTGCCAAAGGGGTATGAATAGAACAGCTATACGTTTCTCAGACACTAAAAGGATTTAAAAATAAAAGCTTTAAGTTAAAACCAACAGCCCAGACATTCAGACTTTTCAATGTTCAAACAGAACTTACAGCTCTCCTCTCACTCTTCCAGAAAATCCAGTAAGTGGCAGTCAGCAATATAGTTACATTATAAGGGGTGTTCTTGACTAAAAAAAAATAATAAAGCCAATCAAGGAGCTAGTCTTAAAAATACACCCACGATTATGGGTTTATTAGAACTACGAATGTGAAAGTATATCTTAACCCTTCCACTACCCCTATGACAAGCTGAACGCCACAAGGACCGTATGACGTGTAAGATAGGATTTTTCCTCATTTCTAGGGGGAAGAGTGCGTTCGTCCGTCGGAACAATTCTATGCGTGCTATCGGTGGCCCAACCATTACTACGTTATTGCTATCCCAAGCGATCACATGCTAACAATTCCAGGATGTCCAGCAACACTTAAGTGCAGCCGGACTTCTGGCAGCAAAAGACAACGTTTCAATACAGATGTGTCATAATGAGTAGCATCTGCCCCATTCCCCCCTATACAACTTCTCCCATAATGTCCCATTTTTAAATAGATTTCTGTTTACTACAATATCGTGTTTTTTAGCCATGAACACAATCTTCTCCTATGTCGAGCCAACTAACTAAACATCTCCTATTTAACCCATCACATCGCCTCTTACTGCTCTGTGGCGACACATCACCAAATCCTGGTTCCACACATACTCCCCCTCACGTCTCACTGTCTGCCCCTGGAGCGCCTTCATGCCGTGCACTACCAACTACTCACACTGTTTCTCCATTACTTGTTCACCCAACACCTCCAAGACTTTTCCTGTGCTGCACCCCAACTCTGGAATTCTCTACCACGCATGCTCACTCTCCCCTATATTTAAAAGTCAACTAAAAACACTTTTTCGTGAAGACCTATCCAACTGTGCTGACTTTTTTTATGTTCACTCTAGAAAAGCAGTCAGAGGTCTGAAATTGATTGCTAAACCCATGCTAAGGAATGTCCCACACAAACACTATTCAATTTGTCTTCACTCCCCACCTTTTTAGATTGCAAGCTTCTCGATGCAGACACCTTCCTATTATTTCCGTTTGTCTCAACTTAAATGGTTTTGTTTTGCTATACAAGGTTATTGTCATGCCTTCCACATTGTACTGTGGAATGTTGGTGCATTCAATAAGTCTTAACCAGTTTACCTACTGATGTCATAACGGCAAGAAATGGGGGTCAGGTTACGCTCTTCCCAAGTCTCTTTAAAATACAAAAAAAAAGTCCTGTACAGATATGTACAATGTGATGAATGGAAGGTATAAATCGAGATAGGAAACCTACATGCCAACTGGATTTCAGCCATCTCAATAGCCTGGGCTATTAGTTGGCAAATTCCTTTGACTGGCGCCACCTTCAATGGCTCATTCCACTGGATGTGAAATCCTTCTGATGAAACAAATTCATCTGACAAATCATAGTAAAGGACAAGTCTTGCCATATGTTAATTTTTGTTTCCAAAACATAAAATGTTAGGTCAAGAAATAACTTGGTTTCGTGAAATCATAGCTGAACGCTGTAAATAAAAAGAAGGTCAACAACCATAATTTTCTAAACCATTCCAATATCACAGCAGCAAACACGTTAGTATAATAAGCTCTTGACCTCATCACATCCTTTATTACTTTCTAACAATACTTTTGTACACTACGTTTCAAGGAGCAGGGACTATATTTTGTATGGATATATACAACACGAACATTTTGTAAATCATGGTTTCCCCATTGTAATGCATGTTGTAAGAATGTTATGGCCTTATTAATAACACTAACAATACTCACAGCTCTCCTCACCAGACAGCCCTGTGCCTCTCATCCTCAGGTAAGTAAGCCCAAGCAGCAGGAAGAAGAGGCAGGCGGTGGTCAGGAGAAACATGGATAGGTAGTGGGCACTGAAGCCTCCTGTGGGAGACACCTCCTCTCTCTTGAATTGCTGGAGCAGCGCCTCCTCGGGCTCGGGCAGCTTCTGTTTCTTCTTGCTGCCCGTGTAGGGATGCTGGGGGTGGCTATGGTTAGACGCAGAGTGGTTGGAGTGGGAGGTCCGAAGTGGGAGGCTGTTAGTGGCTAGGTACACTCTGGAGGCCTCCTGGCTGTAGCTGCCCCCCAGGTGGTTGTTGGCCTTGCGCTTGAGATCCGCGGCCCTGTCTGTGTCTGCAAGGGGTGACTTCCTGGAGGGTCCCCGGTGCCTTGGGGAGGCATTGGCCTCCCCTCTCTCCCACGCCTGCCGGGAAGGCGGCTCCGAGTCGTCCATGCCGTTGTTCCGGGCCTGTGCAGTGGCACTCCGCCTGCTTCGGCGGCCTGGCGCCTCGTCCCTCCCCCGCTCCTCTTCGTCCGAGTCGGAATAATTGTCCCTGCAGCAGGAGAGCCGGCTGCCGTTCACTGCCCTGCTTTTGGTCGCCTCTCCCCCTTCCTCCACCTCGTCCCGCCCCGTGGGGCAGTGCGGCCTGCGCGCCCCCCACCAGCCAGGCGCCTTCCGCCCGTCCGCCGCCGCAGTAACGCACACCCGCTGGGCCTGGCACAGCTCCGGCTGAGGGGTGCTGCTCTGATCCCACCGGCCTCCCTGCGCCCTCGGCCCAACCTCAGCATCTGACTCATCAGAGCTGAACCCAAGAAGCAGCAGCGGCGGCTGCTTCCCGGCCTCCCTCTGCGGGCTCTGGCGGCCAAGGCCCCCGCCTCTTCTGTGCGTCACGTCCCCGCCAGTCTGGCGGGATCCCCCGCTCTCACACAGCCCAGCCGCCGCCGCGATGTTATTAGTCACCCCCCGTGCCTTCCCGCTGCGGGGTCGCTGCTCCTCGCGGAGTTTCTTCAGCTTTTTCAGGTAGACTGGCCGCGTGCTCTCGGTGACCGGACCCGGCATAATCCCGGAGCGCTTCAACTCGGAGAAAAGCTCCTCATCCGTTAGCTGCGCGGTCGCCATTTTGACCACTCTAGCTCGGGGAGCTCGGGCTCTCTCTCCCTCTGCCTCCTTTCCCTCCCTCAACACGCTGGCTTCGCTCCGGAAGTGACGCGCACGAACTAGACTGTGAACTAGACCCGTCGGTCACCCAGCGGCGGCGCGAGTCTCCTGAGCGCGCGCATACCTGGCCGTCTCACCTCCGGAGTGCGCGAGTATGCAGCATAGGTGCCAACCATTGTGAGACAATGCAGGCGGGGGGCGGGAGAATGTTTGTAGGCACAACTGTTCCTTGTTGTTGTTTTTTTTTAAGCGAGTACACTATAGCAAGCTTTAAATATAGTATAATAGAATTTATCGAAAAAATATTTTTTATATATATATTTTTTTAATTATTTGTGAAAATAGCCATTTTTATTGAACTGGAAAAACCATGCCAATATCTAATAAAAAAGAAAAGACTGCCGTAGAGAGCATAAGGCCGCGTCCAGGGTGATGCTGCGTGCTCGTGCTCGTGCTCGTGCTCAGCGCGATCAAACACATTGCGACAATGTGTTTGTCCTTAGTGCACGTGCCCGTGAGAGCTCAGTTGCCTGTCTTGGCAAGCAGCAAGCTCATAGGCACGTGCATTCAGAATTATCATTCTGATCGCGCTAAGCACGAGCGCGCCCGCTTCGCTTTCCCCTGACTGCAGCCTTAGGCCTCGAACGTGCGCGCTGTGCTTTTCCTGGCCGGCTAGGCGCGCGCGCGGCCCCGATGACTCGGAGCTTGATCACCCTCATTGGGCGAACCGCTCACGTGACGCGCTTGCGAGCAGCAAAATCAATTTTGCTTGCTCGGAAAGCGGGAGAGCGCCGAGCAGGCGCACCCGCCCACTCACACAGGCCACGTGCATTGTCGCTACGTGTCCAGCGTGAGCACGCGCACCCGCTCAGCACCACCCTGGACGAGGCCTTAGGCCTTGATTATACTAGGTCCGCCATTGCGAGCACGCTCTATCGTGACGTCGTGCCTGAAACGTGCACTGCAGGCAGGAGGCAACAGGGTGGCGTGGCTGTGAGCGGTTCGCTCTCATTGACTGAACCGCTCACGTGACGTGACCACTGCGCGCCAAATCGAAAATCTCCTTGAAAAGCTTGCGCGGTTGATCTGCTGCTGCTCCATGTGCGTTTCAGGTGAGGAACAACTCTTTCCACTCAAGCCTCCCAGACTGAACGATTGAGTAGCATAATCCTGAAACTGATAAAGCTTTTATTTAGACTATAAACACATACTGTATGAACATTTATTTATAAAATGTTTTACCTGGAAGTAATATATTGAGAGTTCATAGATGAATGCAAGCCCTAGGCCTCGTCCAGGGTGAAGGGAAGAGCAGAGCGAGCGTGCTGACGCTCATGCACAGTGACGTCACGTGCATGTAAGCACGAGACCAATCTTGTCCTGCTAGAAGAAAATTGCGAGCGGGGGGGCGTGTCAGTGGGACGCGGGGGCGTGTCAGTGGGATGGGGGCGTGTCTGTGGGACGCGGTGGGGGCATGTCAGTGGGACACGGGGGTGTCAGTGGGACGCGGGGAGGTGTCAGTGGGAAGCGGGAGGGGGGCATCTATTGCAGTAACATATATATATATATATCTACTAGCTGAGAGACCCGGCGTTGCCCGGGATGTAAATGCGTAATAGGTAGTATTATTTATAACTCGTGGAACAATAGGTGAGTATTTGTTGTAAAGGTTTCGGGGGGGGGGAAAGGGGAGCGGGGGGGGGGAAAGGGGAGCGGGGGGGGGGAAAGGGGAGCGGGGGGGGAGAAAGGGGAGCGGGGGGGGGAGAAAGGGGAGCGGGGGGGGGGAGAAAGGGGAGCGGGGGGGGGGAGAAAGGGGAGCGGGGGGGGGGAAGAAAGGGGAGCGGGGGGGGGGGAAGAAAGGGGAGCGGGGGGTGGGAGAAAGGGGAGCGGGGGGTGGGAGAAAGGGGAGCGGGGGGTGGGAGAAAGGGGAGCGGGGGGTGGGAGAAAGGGGAGCGGGGGGTGGGAGAAAGGGGAGCGGGGGGGGGAGAAAGGGGAGCGGGGGGGGGGAGAAAGGGGGGGAGAAAGGGGAGCGGGGGGTGGGAGAAAGGGGAGCGGGGGGGGTAGAAAGGGGAGCGGGGGGTAGAAAGGGGAGCGGGGGGGAGAAAGGGGAGCGGGGGGGGGAGAAAGGGGAGCGGGGGGGAGAAAGGGGAGCGGGGGGGGAGAAAGGGGAGCGGGGGGGGAGAAAGGGGAGCGGGGGGTGGGAGAAAGGGGAGGCGGGGGTGGGAGAAAGGGGGGGAGAAAGGGGAGCGGGGGGTGGGAGAAAGGGGAGCGGGGGGGTAGAAAGGGGAGCGGGGGGGAGAAAGGGGAGCGGGGGGGGGAGAAAGGGGAGCGGGGGGGGGAGAAAGGGGAGCGGGGGGGGAGAAAGGGGAGCGGGGGGGGAGAAAGGGGAGCGGGGGGGGAGAAAGGGGAGCGGGGGGTGGGAGAAAGGGGAGCGGGGGGTGGGAGAAAGGGGAGCGGGGGGGGAGAAAGGGGAGCGGAGGGGAGAAAGGGGAGCGGGGGGGTAGAAAGGGGAGCGGGGGGGGAGAAAGGGGAGCGGGGGGGGGGAAGGGGAGCGGGGGGGGGGGAAAGGGGAGCGGGGGGGGGGAGAAAGGGGAGCGGGGGGGGAAGGGGAGCGGGGGGGGGAGAAAGGGGAGCGGGGGGGGAAGGGGAGCGGGGGGGGAGAAAGGGGAGCGTGGGGGGGAGAAAGGGGAGCGGGGGGGGAGAAAGGGGAGCGGGGGGGGGGGAGAAAGGGGAGCGGGGGGGGGGAGAAAGGGGAGGGGGGGGGGAAAGGGGAGTGGGGGGGGGTGGAGAGCAGGGGGCATATGTATTGTCATAATTTATGTATGGGCATTTCCCCCCCCTCCTCCGTGCGTCCGTCCCCCTGCTGGTTCGGCTGGTGGCCCGTTCCCCGTGACTCCCCCCCCCTGTTCCCCGTGACTCCCCCCCCCTGTTCCCCGTGACTCCCCCCCCCTGTTCCCCGTGACTCCCCCCCCCGTTCCCTGTGACTCGCGCTCCCCCCCCCCCCCCCCCCGGCGGCCGCTTGGTCCCCCCGATGTGCCGTCCTGCTGAGTGAGGCGTGCAGGCGGCTGCAGGAAGCGCCCTGTGTGGGCCTAAGACTCGCGCTACCCCCCCCCCCCCCCCCGGCGCCCGCTCGATGTGGCGTCTGGCTGAGCGGCGGTAGGAAGCGCCCTGTGTGTGTGGGCCTGAGGCGGCATGCGCAGTGGGCCTGAGGCTGAGGCGGCATGCGCAGTGGGCCTGAGGCTGAGGCGGGACGCGCAGTGGGCCTGAGGCTGAGGCGGGACGCACAGTGACTTACCTGAGCGGGTGGTAGCGCCGGGGAGGTAAGGGAGCAGCTGGGGTAGGAGGGCCGCGCTTCCCGTCCGGAGCCAGTGCAGGACGGTGCACGTGAGGGGGGGGGAGGGGGGCGGACAGAGGGTGTGTGTGTGTGTGTGTATAGAGCTGCTGTGTTGTGTGTGTGTGTGTGTGTGTGTATAGAGCTGCTGTGTTGTGTGTGTGTATAGAGCTGCTGTGTTGTGTGTGTGTGTATGTGTATAGAGCTGCTGTGTTGTGTGTGTGTCTGTGTGTGGGCCGTCACTCCGCCTCAGGCCAATGAGAGGTGTGCGGGGGCGGGCGACCCAAGGGACCAATGAGATTTCCCCTAGGGACACCGGACATCCAGGCAGGCAAACATACAGTGCTTTCACTAATATAGTATAAGATATATATAGATATATATATATATCCATATCCATATATATAATACTAGCTGATATACCCGGCGTTGTCCGTGAGTTAAATTTCCCGATCCCTCCTCTCCCCCTATTTCTGTGCTCCCCCTCTTTCTCCATTCCCCCCCCCCCGAGGGAGGGACAGTGGACAGGAGGGGGGGGACAGTGGACAGGAGGGGGGGGGACAGTGGACAGGAGGGGGGGGACAGTGGACAGGAGGGGGGGGGGACAGTGGACAGGAGGGGGGGACAGTGGACAGGAGGGGGGGGACAGTGGACAGGAGGGGGGGACAGTGGACAGGAGGGGGGGGACAGTGGACAGGAGGGGGGGACAGTGGACAGGAGGGGGGGACAGTGGACAGGAGGGACAGTGGACAGGAGGGGGGGGACAGTGGCCAGGAGGGGGGTACAGTGGCCAGGAGGGGGGGGGGGGACAGTGGCCAGGAGGAGGGGGGACAGTGGCCAGGAGGGGGGGGACAGTGGACAGGAGGGGGGGACAGTGGACAGGAGGGGGGGGGACAGTGGACAGGAGGGGGGGACAGTGGACAGGAGGGGGGGACAGTGGACAGGAGGGGGGGACAGTGGACAGGAGGGGGGGGCAGTGGACAGGAGGGGGGAACAGTGGACAGGAGGGAGTGGACAGGAGGGGGGACAGTGGACAGGAGGGGGGAGGGACAGTGGACAGGAGGGGGGGACAGTGGACAGGAGGGAGGGACAGTGGACAGGAGGGGGGGACAGTGGACAGGAGGGGGGGACATTGGACAGGAGGGGGGGACAGTGGACAGGAGGGGGGGACAGTGGACAGGAAGGGGGGGACAGTGGACAGGAGGGGGGGACAGTGGACAGGAGGGGGGGGACAGTGGACAGGAGGGGGGGACAGTGGACAGGAGGGGGGGACAGTGGACAGGAGGGGGGACAGTGGACAGGAGGGGGGACAGTGGACAGGAGGGGGGGACAGTGGACAGGAGGGGGGGACAGTTGACAGGAGGGGGGGACAGTGGACAGGAGGGGGGGACAGTGGACAGGAGGGGGGGACAGTGGACAGGAGGGGGGGACAGTGGACAGGAGGGGGGGGACAGTGGACAGGAGGGGGGGGGCAGTGGACAGGAGGTGGGGACAGTGGACAGGAGGGGGGGGACAGTGGACAGGAGGGGGGGACAGTGGACAGGAGGGGTGGGGGACAGTGGACAGGAGGTGGGGACAGTGGACAGGAGGGGGGGACAGTGGACAGGAGGGGGGGGGACAGTGGACAGGAGGGGGGGGGACAGTGGACAGGAGGGGGGGGACAGTGGACAGGAGGGGGGGGGACAGTGGACAGGAGGGGGGGGACAGTGGACAGGAGGGGGGGGGACAGTGGACAGGAGGGGGGGGACAGTGGACAGGAGTGGGGGGGACAGTGGACAGGAGGGGGGGGACAGTGGACAGGAGGGGGGGGACAGTGGACAGGAGGGGGGGGGACAGTGGACAGGAGGGGGGGGGGGTCAGTGGACAGGAGGGGGGAGGACAGTGGACAGGAGGGGGGGGACAGTGGACAGGAGGGGGGGGGACAGTGGACAGGAGGGGGGGACAGTGGACAGGAGGGGGGGGACAGTGGACAGGAGGGGGGTGGGGACACAGTGGACAGGAGGGGGGGGTGGGGGGACAGTGGACAGGAGGGGGGGTGGGGACACAGTGGACAGGAGGGGGGTGGGGACAGTGGACAGGAGGGGGGGTGGGGACAGTGGACAGGAGGGGGGGACACAGTGGACAGGAGGGGGGGTGGGGACACAGTGGACAGGAGGGGGGGACAGTGGACAGGAGGGGGGGGGACAGTGGACAGGAGGGGGGGGACAGTGGACAGGAGGGGGGGGACAGTGGACAGGAGGGGGGGGGACAGTGGACAGGAGGGGGGGGTCAGTGGACAGGAGGGGGGGGACAGTGGACAGGAGTGGGGGGGACAGTGGACAGGAGGGGGGGGGGCAGTGGACAGGAGGGGGGGGGGGTCAGTGGACAGGAGGGGGGAGGACAGTGGACAGGAGGGGGGGACAGTGGACAGGAGGGGGGGGGACAGTGGACAGGAGGGGGGGACAGTGGACAGGAGGGGGGGACAGTGGACAGGAGGGGGGTGGGGACACAGTGGACAGGAGGGGGGGACAGTGGACAGGAGGGGGGTGGGGACACAGTGGACAGGAGGGGGGGTGGGGACACAGTGGACAGGAGGGGGGGTGGGGACACAGTGGACAGGAGGGGGGGGGACAGTGGACAGGAGGGGGGGGACAGTGGACAGGAGGGGGGGGACAGTGGACAGGAGTGGGGGGGACAGTGGACAGGAGTGGGGGGGACAGTGGACAGGAGTGGGGGGGACAGTGGACAGGAGTGGGGGGGACAGTGGACAGGAGTGGGGGGGACAGTGGACAGGAGGGGGGGGGACAGTGGACAGGAGGGGGGGAGGACAGTGGACAGGAGGGGGGGGACAGTGGACAGGAGGGGGGGGACAGTGGACAGGAGGGGGGGGACAGTGGACAGGAGGGGGGACAGTGGACAGGAGGGGGGGACAGTGGACAGGAGGGGGGTGGGGACACAGTGGACAGGAGGGGGGGTGGGGACACAGTGGACAGGAGGGGGGGTGGGGACACAGTGGACAGGAGGGGGGTGGGGACAGTGGACAGGAGGGGGGGTGGGGACAGTGGACAGGAGGGGGGGGACACAGTGGACAGGAGGGGGGGTGGGGACAGTGGACAGGAGGGGGGGGACACAGTGGACAGGAGGGGGGTGGGGACACAGTGGACAGGAGGGGGGGTGGGGACACAGTGGACAGGAGGGGGGGTGGGGACACAGTGGACAGGAGGGGGGGGTGGGGGGACAGTGGACAGGAGGGGGGGTGGGGACACAGTGGACAGGAGGGGGGGTGGGGACACAGTGGACAGGAAGGGGGGTGGGGACACAGTGGACAGTAGGGGGGGTGGGGACACAGTGGACAGGAGGGGGGGTGGGGACACAGTGGACAGGAGGGGGGGTGGGGACACAGTGGACAGGAGGGGGGGTGGGGACACAGTGGACAGGAAGGGGGTGGGGACACAGTGGACAGGAGGGGGGGTGGGGACAGTAGGGGGGGTGGGGACACAGTGGACAGGAGGGGGGGTGCGGACACAGTGGACAGGAGGAGGGGGTGGGGACACAGTGGACAGGAGGGGGGGTGGGGACACAGTGGACAGGAGGGGGGGTGGGGACACAGTGGACAGGAGGGTGGGTGGGGACACAGTGGACAGTAGGGGGGGGTGGGGACACAGTGGACAGGAGGGGGGGTGGGGACACAGTGGACAGGAGGGGGGGGTGGGGACACAGTGGACAGGAGGGGGGGTGGGGACACAGTGGACAGGAGGGGGGGTGGGGACACAGTGGACAGGAGGGGGGGTGGGGACACAGTGGACAGGAAGGGGGGTGGGAACACAGTGGACAGGAGGGGGGGTGGGGACACAGTGGACAGGAGGGGGGGTGGGGACACAGTGGACAGGAGGGGGGGTGGGGACACAGTGGACAGGAGGGGGGTGGGGACAGTGGACAGGAGGGAGGGTGGGGACAGTGGACAGGAGGGGGGTGGGGACACAGTGGACAGGAGGGGGGTGGGGACACAGTGGACAGGAGGGGGGGTGGGGACACAGTGGACAGGAGGGGGGGTGGGGACACAGTGGACAGGAGGGGGGTGGGGACACAGTGGACAGGAGGGGGGATGGGGACACAGTGGACAGGAGGGGGGTGGGGACACAGTAGACAGGAGGGGGGGTGGTGACACAGTGGACAGGAGGGGGGGGTGGGGACACAGTGGACACGAAGGGGGGTGGGGACACAGTGGACAGGAGGGGGGGTGGGGACACAGTGGACAGGAGGGGGGGTGGGGACACAGTGGACAGGAGGGGGGGTGGGGACACAGTGGACAGGAGGGGGGGTGGGGACACAGTGGACAGGAGGGGGGGTGGGGACACAGTGGACAGGAGGGGGGGTGGGGACACAGTGGACAGGAGGGGGGGTGGGGACACAGTGGACAGGAAGGGGGGTGGGGACACAGTGGACAGGAGGGGGGGTGGGGACACAGTGGACAGGAGGGGGGGTGGGGACACTGGACAGGAGGGGGATGGGGACACAGTGGACAGGAGGGGGGTGGGGACACAGTGGACAGGAGGGGGAGTGGGGACACAGTGGACAGGAGGGGGGTGGGGACACAGTGGACAGGAGGGGGGGTTGGGACAGTGGACAGGAGGGGGGGACAGTGGACAGGAGGGGGGGGGGGACAGTGGACAGGAGGGGGTGGGGGGACAGTGGACAGGAGGGGGGTGGGGGTACAGTGGACAGGAGGGGGGGTGGGGGGACAGTGGACAGGAGGGGGGATGGGGGGACAGTGGACCGGAGGGGGGTGGGGGGACAGTGGACAGGAGGGGGGACAGTGGACAGGAGGGGGGGGGGGGGGACAGTGGACAGGAGGAGGGGTGGGGGGACAGTGGACAGGAGGGGGGGTGGGGGGACAGTGGACAGGAGGGGGGGGGGGACAGTGGACAGGAGGGGGATGGGGACACAGTGGACAGGAGGGGGGGTGGGGACACAGTGGACAGGAGTGGGGGTGGGGACACAGTGGACAGGAGGGGGGGTGGGGACAGTGGACAGGAGGGAGGGTGGGGGACAGTGGACAGGAGGGGGGTGGGGACACAGTGGACAGGAGGGGGGGTGGGGACACAGTGGACAGGAGGGGGGGTGGGGACACAGTGGACAGAGGTGGGGTGGGGACACAGTGGACAGTAGGGGGGTGGGGACAGGAGGGGGGTGGGGACACAGTGGACAGGAGGGGGGGTGGGGACACAGTGGACAGGAGGGGGGGTGGGGACACAGTAGACAGGAGGGGGGGTGGGGACACAGTGGACACGAAGGGGGGGTGGGGACACAGTGGACAGGAGGGGGGGTGGGGACACAGTGGACAGGAGGGGGGGTGGGGACACAGTGGACAGGAGGGGGGGGTGGGGACACAGTGGACAGGAGGGGGGGTGGGGACACAGTGGACAGGAGGGGGGGTGGGGACACAGTGGACAGGAGGGGGGGTGGGGACACAGTGGACAGGAGGGGGGGTGGGGACACAGTGACAGGAGGGGGGTGGGGACACAGTGGACAGGAGGGGGGGGTGGGGACACATTGGACAGGAGGGGGGGTGGGGACACAGTGGACAGGAGGGGGGGTGGGGACACAGTGGACAGGAGGGGGGGTGGGGACACAGTGGACAGGAGGGGGGTGGGGACACAGTGGACAGGAGGGGGGTGGGGACACAGTGGACAGGAGGGGGGGTGGGGACACAGTGGACAGGAGGGGGATGGGGACACAGTGGACAGGAGGGGGGTGGGGACACAGTGGACAGGAGGGGGAGTGGGGACACAGTGGACAGGAGGGGGGGTGGGGACACAGTGGACAGGAGGGGGGGTTGGGACAGTGGACAGGAGGGGGGGGGACAGGGACAGGAGGGGGGTGGGGGGACAGTGGACAGGAGGGGGGTGGGGGGACAGTGGACAGGAGGGGGGATGGGGGGACAGTGGACAGGAGGGGGGTGGGGGGACAGTGGACAGGAGGGGGGTGGGGGGACAGTGGACAGGAGGGGGGGAGGGGGGACAGTGGACAGGAGGGGGGTGGGGGGACAGTGGACAGGAGGGGGGGTGGGGGGACAGTGGACAGGAGGGGGGGTGGGGGGACAGTGGACAGGAGGGGGGGATGGGGGGGACAGTGGACAGGAGGGGGGGAGGGGGGACAGTGGACAGGAGGGGGGGTGGGGGACAGTGGACAGGAGGGGGGGTGGGGTGACAGTGGACAGGAGGGGGGATGGGGGGACAGTGG